>NW_024731838.1:0-21148 GCF_018991925.1 Homarus americanus | reverse complement strand
GGTACACCTTCAGACTCCCAGGCTCACAAAGCACTCCTGGTGCACCTCTGACCTCCCAGGCCCACCAACTTGATATTCCAGATGCACCTCCGATATTCCCAGGTACACTGGTACTCCCATTTTACCTTCGGGCTCCCAGGTACTTCACTGACACTCCCTGGTGTGCCTCTGACATTCCCAGAGTACCCTCATTTCCCAGGTCCGCCTCCGGCCTCCCAGGTACAACTCCGGCACTCCCAGGTAAACCTCCCGTGATACTCGGTACACCTCTGAGGCACTCTGGGTTTTTTCCTCTCACACTCTAGGTATTCTCTGACACTCCTGGTACTCTGGCCTCTGAGTATTTACTCTGAGCACTCCTGGTACACCTCCAGCACTCTAGGTACACGTCAGGCCCACTCCCAGGCCTGCTCCGCCTCCCAGGTAAACCTCCGTCTCCTAGGTACCTCTGGCCTCCCAAGTACCTCTCCACCTCCTAGAGTATTCTCTGACTCCTGGTTTCTCCCCTGACACTCCCAGGTACACCTCAGCTCCCAGGTACACCTCCTGGCTTGCTCCTGGTACCTGACCTCCCAGGTACACCTGGGCTACCTTCCCAGGTGCCTCACGCTTACTCCCAGGTGCACCTCCAGACACTCCCAGGTACACCTGAATACTCCCAGGTACTTGAGACACTTTCCCAGGTGCCTCGACACTTTCTCCAGGTACACCTCTGACACTCTCTGTTTACCTCTGACGCTCCAGGTGCACCTCTGACATTCCCAGGTACACCTCTGACACTCCCAGATACACTTCTGACATTACCTAATATACACCTCCTGACACTCCCAGGTACTCCACCCAGCATTCCCTGGTACAGTGGTACACCTCTGGCTTGCTCCAGGTGCACCTCCCAAGCACTCCCAGGTACTCACAGCACTCCTGGGCATACCTCTGACATTCCCTTCACCTCTGGCCTCCCAGGTACACATTCTGATACTCCCAGGTACACCTCTGGCCTCCCAGGTCCGCCTCCCGGCCTCCCAGGTACAATTCGATACTCCTAGGTACACCTCTGACACTCCCAGGTACCTCTCACACTCCTAGGTATTCATCTGACACTCCCCTGGTGCACTTTCTCACTCCGTTACGTCAGACAATCCCTGGTACACCTCTGGCTTGCTCCCAGGTACACCTCTTTCACTCCCTGGTTCTCCCCTGACACTCCCAGGTGCCACACCTCCAGACCTCCCAGGTACACCTCAGAAACTCCCAGGTACACCTCCTGAAACTCCTGGTACACCTCAGACACTCCCAGGTACACAGACACTCCCAGGTACCTCCCATGCTCCCAGACACACTCCCAGCACTCCTGGGCTACCTCTGACACTCCATGTGTGCACCCCTCCCGGCTTGCTCCCAGGTATCTGACTTACTCCCAGGTACTCACCCAGCCTCCCTGGTACACCCCCTGACACTCCCAGGTACACCTCCTGACCTCCCAGGTACACCTTTGGCCTCCCAGGTACACCTCAGGCACTCCCAGGTACACCCCAGACACTCCCAGGTACACTTCTCACACTCTCAGGTACATCTCCGCCTCCCAGGTGCACTTCTGACACTCCCAGGTACACCTCTGTTTCACTCCCAGGTACACCTCCTGACCTCCCAGTACCACCTCCGATACTCCCAGGTACACCTCTGACCTCCCAGGTACCTCTGTGCTCCTATGTGCTCTCCTTCACTCCTGATACACCTCTAGCTCAATCCCAGGTACACCGCTGGCCTCCCAGGTACTCTGACACTCTAGGTACTCACACTGACATTCCCTGGTACACCTCTGGCTTGCTCCCAGGTACACGTCCAGCTCTGAATACACCTCCTGACACTCCCAGGTACCATCTCTAACCTCCCCGTGCACCTCTGACACTCCCAGGTACCTCCAGGTGCTGCCAGGTACACCTCCAGGCACTGCCAGGTACACCTCAGACACTGCCAGGTACACCTCAGACACTCCAGGTGCTCCTCACCGACACTCCCAGGTGCACCTCTCTGAGATTCCCAGGCCACACCTCCTGACCTTGCTCCCAGGTACCTCAGGAACACTCCCAGGTACACCATGAAGCACTCCCAGGTACACCGCTGACCTCCCAGGTGCACCCTCTGACACTCCCCAGGTACCTCCGACACTCCCAGGTACAACTCCGATGCTCAGGTAAACCTCGATATCTAAGTACACCCCTGACTCCCAGGTACGCCTCTGACACTCCTAGGTGTTCTCCTGACCCCTCCTGGTACCTCTGACACTCCTAGGTATTCCTCTGACCTTGCTCCCAGGTACACCTCAGTTACTCCTAGGTACACCTCTCACCTCCCAGAGCACCTCTCCCTCCCAGGTACTCCTGGGCCTCCCTGAGTACTTCTCTGACGCTTCAGGTACACCTCAGACACTCCCAGGTACACCTGAGACACTGGTACACCTCATACTCCCAGGCACCTCTGACACTCCTAGGTACACCTCTGACACTCCATGTACCTCAACCTCCCAGGTACACATCTGACCTCCCAGGTACTCCACTGACACTCCCTGGTACACCTGACTTGCTCCCAGGTACCTCTGACACTCCCAGGTGCCTGCTGGCCTCCCAGGTGCACCTCAGACACTCCCAGGTACACCCAGACGCTCCCAGGTACCTTCTCACCTCTCAGGTACACCTCCGACCTCCCAGGTACACTTCTGACACTCCCGGGTACCTCTTACCTCCCAGGTACACCTCCTGACACTCCCAGGTACACCTCCGACTTGCTCGCAGGTACCTTCTCCACACTCCCAGGTACACCTCCGACACTCACAGGTACACCTCTGACACTCCCAGGTATCCCTGACACTCCAAGGTACATCCTCTGACACTCCCAGGTACACCTCTGAAGCACTCCCCGTGCTCCACCTAACATACCCTGGTACACCTCTGACCTCCCTGTAAGGTATATCCCCAAGCATTCCCAAGGTACACCTCTGACTTACTACCAGGTACACACTCACCAGCAATCCTAGGCCTCCTGTGACACTGCCAGGTACACCTCCACTCCCAGGTACACCCCTGACACTCCCAGGTACACCTTCGATATTCCCAGGTACCTCCGATATTCCTAGGTACCTCTGGTACTCCCAGGTACCTTCCGAGACTCCCAAGGTACTCCACCACGACACTCCTGGGCACCTCTGACCTCCCAGGTACACCAACGATATTCCCAGTACCTCCGTGTTCCCAGGTACACCTCCACGATGCTCCCAGGTGCACCTTTGGGAACTCCCAGGTACTTCACTGACACTCCTGGTGGCCTCCCAACCATTCCCAAGGTACACCTCTGACACTCCCAGGTACACATTCTGATACTCCCAGGTACACCTCTGACGCTCCCAGGTCCGCCTCCGGCTTGCTCCAGGTACAGCTCCGGCACTCCCAGGTAAGCCTCCGATGCTCGAGGTACACCTCTGACACTCCCAGGTACACGCCTCTCACCTCCTAGGTATTCTCCTGACACTCCCTGAGTGCCTCTGACCTCCCTGGTGTTCCTCTGTGCTCCTGGTACACCTCTGACACTCCCCTAGGTGCCACGTCAGACACTCCCAGGTACAACTCCAAACCTTGCTCCCAGGGTAAACCTCCGATACTCCTAGGTGCCTCTGACCTCCCAGGTACCTCTCACCTCCTAGGTATTCCTCTGGCTTTCCCTGGTTCTCCCCTGTATTTTTACCCCAGGTACCTCAAGAAACTCTGGGTACCTCCGGCTTGCTCCTGGTACACCCCAACCTCCCAGGTACCTCTGGCCTTCCCAGGTACACCTCTGACACTCCGTTGCACCTCAGACACTCCCCAATATGCACCTCGGCACTCCCAGGTACCTCTGGCTCCAGGTACTCCACTGACATTCCTGGCTGGTGGTACACCTCTGTGCTCCCAGAGTACGTCACGACACTCCCAGATACACCTCCCCCGACACTCCCAGGTACACCTCTGACACTCCCCAGGTGCACCTCCTGACACTCCCAGGTACTCACTGACACTCCCTGGTATACCTCCTGACACATTCCCCAGCTACCTCCCCAGCCTCCCAGGTACACACGTTTCCTGATACTCCCAGGGTGCACGCCTCGGCCTCCCAGGTCACGCCTCCGGCCTCCCAGGAGGCCGCTACGATGTACTCTGGTACACCTCCCAGCACTCCCAGGTACACCTCTCCTGCTCTAGGTATTCATCGGCCTCCCTGGTGCACCTCTCTCACTCTTGGGCCACCCGTCAGGCTCCTGGTACACCTCTGGCTTGCTCCCAGGTACACCTCTTTCACTCCCAGGTACACCTCTTTCACTCCCTAGTTCTCCCCTGACACTCCCAGGTACACCTCAGACACTCCCAGGTACACCTCAAGCTCCCAGGTACACCTCTGGCTCCTGGTGCCACCTCAGGCACTTCCATGTACACCACAGACACTCCCAAGAGTACACCTCCACGCATACTCCCAGACACACCTCTGGCAACACTCCTAGGTACACCTCTGACACTCCATGTACACCTCCGGCCTCCCAGGTACACATCTGACACTCCCAGGTGCTCCACTGTTGCTCCTGGTACACCCCTGAGCACTCCAGATACACCTCCTGACCTCCCAGGTACACCTTTGACCTCCCACAGGTACACCTCGAACCTCCCAGGTACCCCCAGACACTCCCAGTGCCTTCTCACACTCTCCAGTACATCTCCGACACTCCCGGAGTGCCCTTCTACAGCACTCCCAGGTACACCTCTGACTGCTCCCAGGTACACCTCTGACACTCCAGGTAAACCTCCGTCTCCCAGGTACACCTCCTGACACTCCCAGGTACACCTCTGACACTCCTATGTGCTCCTCCTGTCACTCCCCTAATGCACCTCTAACAATCCCAGGTACACCACTTCCAGCCTCCCAGGTGCCTCTGACACTCCCTAGGTACTCCACTGGCTTGGGTCCTGGTGCCTCCCAGGCACTCTCCCCAGGTACGTCCAACACTCCCAGATACACCTCCTGACCTCCCAGGTACATCTCATTTTGCTCCCGTTTTCTGACACCCCCAGGTACACCTCGAACACTGCCAGGTACACCTCGAACACTGCCAGGTACACCTCAGACACTCCCAGGTTACACCTCAGACACTCCAAAGGGTGCTCCTCTGGCTTGCTCCCAAGTGCACCTCTGACATTCCCAGAGCACACCTCTGACACTCCCAGGTACACCTCAGGCCTCCCAGGTACACCATGACACTCCCAGGTACAGTGGCTTGCTCCAGGTACACCTCTGACTTGCTCCCAGTACACCTCCACGACACTCTGGGTGTCAAATGCTCCCAGGCCAACCTCCGATACTTCTAGAGGCACACCCCTGACACTCCCAGGTACACCTCCCAACACTCCCTAGGTATTCCTCTGACACTCCCTGGTACGCCTCCCCAACACTCCTGGGTATTCTCTGGCCTGGGTACACCTCAGTTACTCCCAGGTACACTCTGACACTCCCAGGTACACATTCTGATACTCCCAGGTACCTCTGCGCTCAGGTCCGCCTCCGACACTCCCAGGTACAACTCCGACACTCCCAGGTAAACCTCCGATACTCTAGGTACACCTCTGACACTCCAGGTACACCTCACACTCCGTATTCCTCTGACACTCCCTGGTACACCTCCCCAGCCTCCCTAGGTTCGGTGAACCTCCAGGTACCAACTCCGACACTCCCAGGTAAACCTCCGATACTCTAGGTACACCTCTGCACTCCCAGGTACACCTCACACTCGTGTTCTCTGACACTCCTGGTTCTCCCCTGACACTCCCAGGTACACCTCAAACTCAGGTACCTCGACCCTCCCTGGTACACCCCTGACACTCCAGGTACACCTCTGACCTTCAGGTACCTCGACACTCCCAGGTACACCTCAGACACTCCCAGGTACACCTCCGACACTCCCAGGTACACTTCTCACACTCCCAGGTACACCTCCGACACTCCCAGGTACACCTCTACACTCCAGGTACATCTGACACTCCAGGTACACCTGACCTCCCAGGTCCGCCTCCGACACTCCCAGGTACAACTCAATACTCCTAGTTACACCTCTGAGCCTCCAGGTACCTCTCACACTCCCTAGGTATTCATCTGCCTCCCTGGTACACCTCTCACACTCAGGTACCGTCAGACACTCCCTGGTACACCTCTGACCTCCCAGGTACACCTCTTTCACTCCTGGTTCTCCCCTGACACTCCCAGGTACCTCAGACACTCAGGTACACCTCAGAAACTCCCAGGTACACCTCTGAAACTCCCTGGTACACCTCAGACACTCCCAGGTACACCACAGACACACTCCAGGTACACCTCACATACTCCCAGACACACCTCGACACTCCTAGGTACACCTCTGACACTCCATGCACCTCCGACACTCCCAGGTACACATCTGGCCTCCCAGGTACTCACTGACACTCCCTGGTACACCCCTGACACCTCCCAGGTACACCTCTGACACTCCCAGGTACACGACACTCCAGGTACCTCAGACACTCCCAGGTACACCCCAGACACTCCCAGGTACACTTCTCACACTCTCAGGTACATCTCCGACACTCCGGTACATCTGACATCCGGGCCTCTGTGCTCCAGGTTACCTCCTGACCTCCCAGGTACACCTCCGATACTCCCAGGTACACCTCTGACACTCCCAGGTACACCTCTGACACTCCTATGTACTCTGTCACTCCTGATACACCTCTAACAATCCAGGTACACCGCTGACACTCCCAGGTGCACCTCTGACACTCTAGGTACTCCACTGACATTCCCTGGTACACCTCTGACACTCCCAGGTACCGTCCAACACTCCCAGATACACCTCTGACACTCCCAGGTACACCTCTGACACTCCCAGGTACACCTCAATTTTCCAGGTACACCTCAGACACTGCCAGGTACACCTCAGACACTGCCAGGTACACCTCAGACACTCAGGTACACCTCGAACCTCCAAGGTGCTCCTCTGACACTCCCAAGTGCACCTCTGACATTCCCAGGCACACCTCTGACACTCCAGGTACACCTCAGACACTCCCAGGTACACCGCTGACCCAGGTCACCACGCTGACACTCCCAGGTACACCTCTGACCTCCCAGGTACACCTCCGACACTCCCAGGTACAACTCCGATACTCCCAGGTAAACCTCGATACTCCTAAGTACACTGACACTCCAGGTACACCTCTGCCTCCTAGGTATCTCTGACACTCCCTGGTACACCTCTGACACTCCTAGGTATTCCTCTGACACTCCCAGGTACACCTCAGTTACTCCCTAGGTACACCTCTCACACTCCAGGCACACCTCTCACCTCCCAGGTACTCCTGGTACTTCTCTGACGCTTCAGGTACACCTCAGACCTCCCTGGTAACCACAGACACTCCCAGGTACACCTCACATACTCCCAGGCACATCTGACACTCCTAAGTACACCTTTGACACTCCATGTACACCTCCGACACTCCCAGGTACACCTCTGACACTCCCAGGTGCTCCACTGACCTCCTGGCCTCCCAGGTACCTCTGACACTCCCAGGTACACATTTGACCTCCCAGGTACACCTCAGACACTTCCAGGTACACCGCTGACACTACCAGGTACACCTCAAACACTGCCAGGTACACATCAGACACTGCCAGGTACACCTCAGACACTCCCAGGTACCTCAGACACTCAAAGGTGCACCTCTGACACTCAAGTGCCCCTCTGACACTCCCAGGCAAACCTCTAACACTCCAGTACCTCAGACACTTCAGGTACACCGCTGACACTCCAGGTACCTCTGACACTCCCAAGTACACCTGTAACACTCCAGGTACACCTCCGACACTCCCAGGTACCTCTGACACTCCCAGGTACTCCACTGCACTCCCAGGTAAACCTCCGATACTCCTAGGTACACCTCTGCTCCCAGGTACCTCCTGACACTCCTAGGTATTCCTCTGACACTCTCCCTGGTACTTCTCTGACACTCCAGGTACACCTCAGACACTCCCAGGTACCTCAGACACTCCCAGGTACACCTCAGACACTCAGGCACACCTCTGACACTCCCAGGTACACCTGACACCAGGTACACCTCTGACCTCCCAGGTACACCTCTGACACTCCCAGGTACACCTCTGACACTCCAGGTACTCCACTGACATTCCCTGGCACACCTCTGAAACTCCCAGGTACGTCCAACACTCCCAGATACACCTCTGACACTCCCAGGTACATCTCACCAGCACTCCAGGTACACCTCGATACTCCCAGGTACACCTCTGACACTCCCAGGTACACCTCTGACACTCCTAGGTACTCCTCTTTCACTCCCTGATACCTCTAACACTCCAGGTACACCGCTGACACTCCAGGTACACCTGCCACTCCCAGATACTCCACTGACATTCCCTGGTACACCTCTGACACTCCGTGCCGTCCAACACTCCCAGATACACCTCTGACACTCCAGGTACATCTCTAACACTCCCAGGTACCTCTGACACTCCCAGGTACCTCAGACACTGCCAGGTACACCTCAGACACTGCCAGGTACACCTCAGACACTGCCAGGTACACCTCAGACACTCCAGGTACACCTCAGACACTCCCAGGTTGCTCCTCTACACTGCCAGGTACACCTCAGACACTGCCAGGTACACCTCAGACACTCCCAGGTACACCTCAGACACTCCAAGGTGCTCTTACACTCCCAAGTGCCTCTGACACTCCAGGCACGTCTGACACTCCAGGTACACCTCAGACACTCCCAGGTACACCGCCGACACTCCCAGGCACCTCTGACACTCCAGGTACACCGCTGACACTGCCAGGTACACCTCTGACACTCCCAGGTACACCTCTGACACTCCCAGGTACACCTCTGACCTCCCAGGTACTCACTGACATTCCCTACACCTCTGAAACTCCAGGTCATGTCCAACACTCCCAGATACACCTCTGACACTCCCAGGTACATCTCTTCAGGTACACCTCTGACACTCCAGGTACCTCTGACACTCCAGGTACACCTCGATACTCCCAGGTACACCTCTGACACTCCCAGGTACACCTCTGACCCTCCCTGGGTACTCCTCTTTCACTCCCTGATACACCTCTAACACTCCCAGGTACACCGCTGACCTCCCAGGTACACCTCTGCCACTCCCAGATACTCACTGACATTCCCTGGTACACCTCTGACACTCCCATGTACCGTCCAGCACTCCAGATACACCTCTGACACCAGGTACATCTCTAACACTCCCAGGTACACCTCTGACACTGGGTACACCTCAGACACTGCCAGGTACACCTCAGACACTGCCAGGTACACCTCCGACACTCCCAGGTACACCTCAGACCTCCCAGGTACCTCTAACACTCAGGTACACCTCAGACACTGCCAGGTACACCTCAGACACTCCCAGGTACACCTCAGACACTCCAGGTGCTCCTCTTACACTCCCAAGTGCACCTCTGACTCTCCCAGGCACACCTCCTACACTCCCAGGTACACCTCAGACACTCCCAGGTACACCTCTGACACTCCCAGGTACACCTCTGACACCAGGTACACCGCTGACACTCTCAGGTACACCTCTGACACTCCCAAGTACACCTCTGACACTCCCAGGTACACCTCCGTCACTTCCAGGTACAACTCCGACACTCCTAGGTAAACCTCCGATACTCCTAAGTACATCTCTGACACTCCCAGGTACACCTCTGACACTCCTAGGTATTCCTCTGACACTCCCAGGTACACCTCAGTCACTCCTAGGACCTCTCACACTCCCAGGTACCTCTCACACTCCCAGGTACTCTTGTGACACTCCTGGTACTTCTCTGACACTTCAGGTACACCTCAGACACTTCCAGGTACACCAGACACTCCCAGGTACACCTCACATACTCCCAGGCACACCTCTGACACTCCTAGGTACACCTCTGACACTCCATGTACACCTCCGACCTCCCAGGTACACCTTCTGACACTCCAGGTACACCTCTTACACTCCCAGGTACACCTCTGACACTCCCAGGTACACCTCCGACACTCGCAGGTACACTTCTCACACTCCCAGGTACACCTCCGACACTCACAGGTACACCTCTGACACTCCCAGGTACATCCCTGACACTCCAAGGTACATCTCTGACACTCCCAGGTACACCTCTGACACTCCCAAGTACACCTCTGACACTCCCAGGTACACCTCCGTCACTCCCAGGTACAACTCCGACACTCCCGGGTAAACCTCCGATACTCCTAAGTACACCTCTGACACTCCCAGGTACACCTCTGACACTCCTAGGTATTCCTCTGACACTCCCAGGTACACCTCAGTCAATCCTAGGTACACCTCTCACACTCCCAGGTACACCTCTCACACTCCCAGGTACTCTTGTGACACTCCCTGGTACTTCTCTGACACTTCCAGGTACACCTCAGACACTTCCAGGTACACCACAGACACTCCCAGGTACACTTCACATACTCCCAGGCACACCTCTGACACTCCTAGGTACACCTCTGACACTCCATGTACACCTCCGACACTCCCAGGTACACATCTGACACTCCCAGGTACTCCACTGACACTCCCTGGTACACCCCTGACACTCCCAGGTACACCTCTGACACTCCCAGGTACAGCTTTGACACTCCCAGGTACACCTCAGACACTCCCAGGTACACCCCAGACACTCCCAGGTACACTTCTTACACTCTCAGGTACACCTCCGACACTCCCAGGTACACTTCTGACACTCCCGGGTACACCTCTTACACTACCAGGTACACCTCTGACACTCCCAGGTACACCTCCGACACTCACAGGTACACCTCTGACACTCCCAGGTACATCCCTGACACTCCAAGGTACATCTCTGACACTCCCAGGTACACCTCTGACACTCCCAAGTACTCCACTGACATACCCTGGTACACCTCTGACACTCCCTGGTACATCTCTGACACTCCCAGGTACACCTCTGACACTGCCAGGTACACCTCTGGCAATCCTAGGTACTCCTGTGACACTGCCAGGTACACCCCTGACACTCCCAGGTACACCTTCGATATTCCCAGGTACACCTCCGATATTCCCAGGTACACCTCTCATACTCCCAGGTACACCTTCGAGACTCCCAGGTACTCCACTGACACTCCCTGGTGCACCTCTGACACTCCCAGGTACACCAACGATATTCCCAGGTACACCTCCGATATTCCCAGGTACACCTCCGATACTCCCAGGTACACCTTTGAGACTCCCAGGTACTTCACTGACACTCCCTGGTGTACCTCTGACATTCCCAGGTACACCTCTGACACTCCCAGGTACACATTCTGATACTCCCAGGTACACCTCTGACGCTCCCAGGTCCGCCTCCGACACTCCCAGGTACAACTCCGACACTCCCAGGTAAACTTCCGATACTCCTAGGTACACCTCTGACACTCCCAGATACACCTCTCACAATCCTAGGTATTCCTCTGACACACCCTGGTACACCTCTGACACTCCTAGGTACACCTCAGACACTCCCTGGTACACCTCTGACACTCCCAGGTACACCTCTTTCACTCCCTGGTTCTCCCCTGACACTCCCAGGTACACCTCAGACACTCCCAGTTACACCTCAGACACTCCCAGGTACACCTCTGACACTCCCAGGTACACCTCAGACACTCCTAGGTACACCTCTCACACTCCAACGTACACCTCTCACACTCCCAGGTACTCCTGTGACACTCCCTGGTACTTCTATGACACTCCCAGGTACACCTCAGACACTCCCAGGTACACATCAGACACTCCCAGGTAAATCTCTGACACTCCTAGACACGCCTCTGACACTCCCAGGTACACCGCTGACACTGCCAGGTACACCTCTGACACTCCCTGGTACACCTCTGACACTCCCAGGTACACCTCAGACACTCCCTGGTACACCTCTGACACTCCCAGGTACAACTCTTTCACTCCCTGCTTCTCCCCTGACACTCCGAGGTACACCTCAGACACTCCCAGGTACACCTCAGACATTCCCAGGTACACCTTTGACACTCCCAGGTACACCTCAGACACTCCTAGGTACACCTCTCACACTCCAAGGTACACATCTCACACTCCCAGGTACACCTCTGACACTCCCGGTACACTTCACAGCATTCCCAAGATACACCTCTGACCTCCCAGGTACACCTCTGACACTCCAGGTACTCCACTGACATTCCCTGGTACAGTGGTACACCTCTACCTCCAGGTACATCGACACTCCCAGATACACCTCTGACACTCCCAGGTACACCTCTGACACTCCCAGGTGCACCTCTGACACTCCCAGGCACTCCACTGACACTCCCTGGTATACCTCTGACATTCCCAGCTACCTCAGCCTCCCAGGTACACTTCTGATACTCCCAGGTACACCTCTGACCTTCCCAGGTCCGCCTCCGACACTCCCAGGTACAACTCCGATACTCTAAATTTCCTCTGACCTCCCAGGTACACCTCTCACCTCCTAGGTATTCATCCTGCTCCTGGTGCACCTCACACTCCCATTACCCGTCAGACACTCCCTGGTACACCTCTGACACTCCCAGGTACACCTCTTTCACTCCTGGTTCTCCCCAACCTCCCAGGTACCTCAGACACTCCCAGGTACACCTCAGAAACTCAGGTACACCTCTGACACTCCTGGTACACCTCAGACACTCCCAGGTACACCACAGACACTCCCAGGTACACCTCCATACTCCAGACACACCTCTGACACTCCCTAGGTACACCTCTGACACTCCATGTACACCTCCGACACTCCCAGGTACACATCTGACACTCCCAGGTACTCCTGACACTCCTGGTACCCTGACTTCTCAGATCACCTCTGACCTCCCAGGTACACTGACACTCAGGTACACCTCAGACACTCCCAGGTACACCCCAGACACTCCAGGTACACTTCTCACACTCTCGGTACATCTCCGACACTCCAGGTACACTTCTGACACTCCCAGGTACACCTCTGACACTCCCAGGTACACCTCTGACACTCCCAGGTACACCTGACACTCCCTATGTACTCCTCTGTCCTCCCTGATGCACCTCTAACAATCCCAGGTACACCTCTGACACTCCCAGGTGCACCTCTGACACTCCTAGGTACTCCACTGACATTCCCTGGTACCTCTGACCTCCCAGGTACGTCAACACTCCCAGGTACACCTCTGACACTCCCAGGTACACCTCTCACACTCTAGGTATTCTCGACCTCCTGGTTCTCCCCTGACCTCCCAGGTACCTCAGACCTCAGGTGCACCTCCGACTCTCCTAGGTCACCCCTGACACTCCAGGTACCTCTGACCTTCCAGGTACACCTCTGACACTCCAGGTACACCTCAGACACTCCCAGGTACACCTCAGATACTCCCAGGTACACCGAGACACTCCCAGGTACACCTCGTACACCACTGACACTGCCAGGTACACCTCGGACACTGCCAGGTACACCTCAAACACTTCCAGGTACACCTCAGACACTCAGTTGCACCTCTGACACTCCCAGGCACACCTCTGCACTCCCAGGTACACCTCAGACACTCCCAGGTAAACCGCCCCACCTCCCAGGTACCTTCCCACTCCCAGGTACATCTCCGCACTCCCAGGTACACATCTGACACTCCCAGGTGCACCTCTGACCTCCCAGGTACACCTCTGACACTCCTGGTACACCTCTGACACTCCCAGGTACTCCACTGACATTCCTGGTACACCTCTAACCTCCCAGTGCCCGTCCGACACTCCCAGATACACCTCTGACACTCCCAGGTACACCCTGACACTCCCAGGTACACCTCTAACACTTCCAGGTACTCACTGACACTCCCTGGTACACCCTGACACTCCAGGTACACCTCCTGACACTCCCAGGTACACCTCAGACACTGCCAGGTACCTCAGACACTGCCGGTACCTCAGCACTGCCAGTACACCTCAGACACTCCCAGGTACCTCAGTCCTCCGGTGCCTCTGACACCTCAGTGCACCTCTGGCACTCCGGGCACACCTCTGACACTCCCAGGTACACCTCAGACACTCCCAGGTACCATGACTCTCCAGGGAACACCTCTGACACTCCAAGTACACCTCTGACACTCCCAGGTGCTCCTCCGACACTCCCAAGTACATCTCCGACACTCCCATGCCTTCTTACACTCCAGGTACACATCCGACACTTCAGGTACACCTCTGACACTCCCAGGTACACCTCTGACACTCCCAGGTACACCTCTGACACTCCCAGGTACATCTCTAACACTCCAGGTACTCATGACACTCCTGGTACACCCCTGACCTCCCAGGTACACCTCTGACACTCCCTGGTACACCTCTGACACTCCCAGGTACTTCACTGACATTCCTGGTACACCCCTAGCCTCCCAGGTACCTCTGACCTCCCAGGTCACCCCCAGACCTCCCAGGTACCTTCTCACACTGCCTCAGCCTCCTAGGTACTCCTCTGTCCTCCCTGCTACGTCTAACATTCCCAGGTACACCGCCAGCACTCCAGGTACACCGCTGACACTGCCAGGTACCTCAGACCCTTTCAGGTACACTCATTCTGCCAGGTGCACCTCAGACACTCCCAGGTACACCTCAGACACTCCAGTGCACCTCTGACTCTCAAGTGCTCCTCAGACACTCCCAGGCACACCTCCCAACCTCCCAGGTACCTCAGACCTCCCAGGTACACCTCAACACTCCAGGTACACTTCTTACTCCCAGGTACACCTCCGACACTCCCAGGTGCACCGCCCAGCACTCCCAGGTACACCTCCGACACTGCCAGGTACACCTCCGAACCTCCCAGGTGCACTTCTCGCACTCTCAGGTACACCTCCGACCTCCCAGGTACACCTCCAGACACTCCCAGGCACCTCAGACACTCCCAGGTACCGCCTCACCTCCCAGGTACACCTCTGACCTCCCCAGGCACCTCCTGACCTCCCAGGTACCTCCAACATTCCCAGGTACACCTCGACACTCCCAGGTACACCTCTGACACTCCCAGGTGCACCTCTGACCTCCCAGGTACACCTCGACCTAGGTACACCCTCTCGCACTCCCAGGTACACCTCCGACATTCCCAGGTACCTCCTGACACTCCCAGGTACACCTCTGACACTCCATGTACACCTCCGACTTCTCCAGGTACCTCAGCCTCCCCTCCACCAGTCCTGTACCTGACCTCCCAGGTACACCTCTGACACTCCCAGGTACACCTCAGACCTCCCAGGTACACCTCCCAGATGCCCAGATACACCCCCAGACACTCCCAGGTACACCTCCGACACTCCCAGGTACACCTCCTGACCTCCTGGTGCCTCTGACACTCCCAGGTACACCTCTGACACTCCCAGGTACACTTCCTGACACTCCCAGGTACACCTCTGCCTCCCAGGTACTCCCCTGACATTCCCTGGTACACCTCTGACCTCCCAGGTACACGTCCGACACTCCCAGGTACACCTCTGACACTCCCAGGTGCACACCTCCTGACACTCCCAGGTACACCTCCTAACACTCCCAGGTACTCCACTGACATTCCCTGGTACCCCCTGACCTCCCAGGTACCTGAACCTCCCAGGTACACTTCTCTCACTCCCAGGTACACCTCTAGCCCTCCTAGGTACTCCTCTGTCACTCTCCTGATGCACCTCTAACCTCCCATGGACCAACCTCCCAGGTACACCACCGCTGACACTGCCAGGTACACCTCAGACACTTCCAGGTACACCTCAGACACTGCCAGGTACACCTCAAGCTACTCCCAGGTACACCTCCAGACACTCAGGTGCACCTCTGACACTCCCAGGCACACCTCCTGACACTCCCAGGCCTCAGACACTCCCAGGTACACCCCCAGCCTCCCAGGTACACTTCTTACACTCCCAGGTACACCTCCGACACTCCCAGGTACACCTCTGACACTCCCAGGTACACTTCTGACCTCCCAGGTACCACCTCTGACACTCCCAGGTACTCCACCCCAACCAATCCCTGGTACACCTCTGACACTCCCAGGTACACGTCCGACACTCCCAGATACACCTCTGACCTCCCAGGTACCTCTCTGACCTCCCAGGTACCTCCTAACACTCCCAGGTACTCCACTGACCTCCCTGGTACACCCCCAACCCTTCAGGTACCTCTGACCTCCCAGGTACACCGCAGACACTCCTAGGTACACTTCTCTACTCCCAGGTACACCTCTGACACTCCTAGGTACTCCTCTGTCACTCCCTGATACACCTCTAACACTCCCAGGTACACCGGTGACACTCCCAGGTACACCGCGCAAGCACTGCCAGGTACACCTCAGACACTTCCAGGTACCTCAGACACTTCCGGCTTCTCCCACCTCAGACACTCCAGGTGCACCTCTACCTCCAGGCACACCTTCTGACACTCCCAGGTACACCTCAGACCTCCCAGGTACACCGCTGACCTCCCAGGTACCTTCTTTACCACACACTCCAGGTACACCTCTGACACTCCCAGGTACACCTCTGACACTCCCTGGTACACCTCTGACACTCCCAGGTACTCCTACTGACATTCCTGGTACACCTCTGACACTCCCAGGTACCGTCCGACCTCCCAGATACACCTCTGACACTCCCAGGTACACCTCTGACACTCCCAGGTACACCTCTAACCCTCCCAGGTACTCACCCCAGCCTCCCTGGTACACCCCTGACACTCCCAGGTACACCTCTGACCTCCCAGGTACACCTCGACACTGCCAGGTACACCTCAGACACTGCCAGGTACACCTCAGACACTGCCAGGTACACCTCAGACACTCCCAGGTACACCTCCAGTCACTCCAAGGTGCACTCCAACCTCTCAACACCTCTGACACTCCCAGGCACACCCTCTGACCTCCCAGGTACCTCAGACACTCCCAGGTACCTGGCCCAGCCTCCCAGGACACCTCTGACACTCCCAAGTACACCTCTGACACTCCCAGGTACTTCTCCGACACTCCCAAGTACATCTCCGACACTCCCATGTACACTTCTTACACTCCCAGGTACACATCGACACTTCAGGTACACCTCTGAACCTCCCAGGTACACCTCTGACACTCCCAGGTACCTCTGACCTCCCAGGTACATCTCCTAACACTCAGGTACTCAACTGACCTCCTGGTACACCTGACCTCCCAGGCACCTCTGACACTCCTGGTACACCTCTGACACTCCCAGGTACTCACTGACATTCCCTGGTACACCCCTGACACTCCCAGGTACACCTCTGACACTCCCAGGTACACCCCAGACACTCCCAGGTACACTTCTCACACTCCCAGTACACCTCTGACACTCTAGGTACTCCTCTGTCACTCCTGATACACGTCTAACATTCCCAGGCACCGCTGACACTCCCAGGTACCGCTGACACTGCCAGTGTACACCTCAGACACTGCCAGGTACACCTCAGACTTGCCAGGTACCTCAGACACTGCCAGGTACACCTCGAACACTCCCAGGTACACCTCCAGACACTCCAAGGTGCCTCTGACTCTCGGTGCACCTCTGACCTCCCAGGCACCTCTGACACTCCCAGGTACACCTCAGACACTCCCAGGTACGCTGACACTCCCAGGTACACTTCTTACCTCCCAGGTACACCTCCGACACTCCCAGGTACACCTCTCCATCCGACCTGCCAGGTACACCTCCGACACTCCCAGGTACACTTCTCGCACTCAGGTACACCTCCGACACTCCCAGGTACACCTCTGACACTCCCAGGCACCTCCAGACCTCCCAGGTACACCTCTGACACTCCCAGGTACACCTCCCGACACTCCCAGAATGCACCTCCCCAGCCTCCCAGGTACACCTCCAACATTCCCAGGTACACCTCAGACACTCCCAGGTACACCTCTGCCTCCAGGTACACCTCCTGACCTCCCTGGTACCACCTCAGACACTTCTAGGTACACCTCTCGCACTCATAGTCCACCTCCGACATTCCCAGGTACACCTCTGACCTCCCAGGCACCTCTGACACTCCATGTACACCTCCGACCTCCCAGGTACACCTCTGACACTCCCTAGGTGCTCCACTGACCTCCTGGTACACCCCTGACACTCCCAGGTACACCTCTCAGGCTCCCAGGTACACCTCAGACACTCCCAGGTACACTCCCAGACACTCCCAGGTCACACCCAGACTCTACACCTCCGACACTCCCAGGTACCTCTCTGACACTCCCAGGTACACCTCTGACACTCCCAGGTACCCCCTCCAGCCTCCCAGGTACCTTCTGAGCTCCCAGGTACACCTCTGACCTCCCAGGTACTCCACACTTCCAGGTACACCTCTGACACTCCCAGGTACGTCCAGACACTCCCAGGTACACCTCTGACACTCCCAGGTACACCTCTGACACCTCCCAGGTACCTCTAACACTCCCAGGTACTCCACAGCTGCTTCCTGAGCCTGACTCCCAGGTACACCACCAGACACTCCCAGGTACCCTTCTCTCACTCCAGGTACACCTCTCTGACACTCCTAGGTACTCCTCTGTCACTCCCTGATACACCTCTACCTCCCCAGGTACACCAGTGACCTCCCAGGTACACCGCTGACACTGCCAGGTACCTCAGACACTTCCAGGTACACCTCAGACACTGCCAGGTACACCTCAAACACTCCCAGGTACACCTCAGACACTCAAGGTGCACCTCTGACACTCCCAGGCACACCTCTGACACTCCCGGTACACCTCGAACCTCCCAGGTACACCGCTGACCTCCCAGGTACACTTCTTACACTCCCAGGTACACCTCCGACACTCCCAGGTACATCTCTGACACTCCCAGGTACACCTCTGACACTCCCAGGTACACCTCTGACACTCCCAGGTACCCACTGACATTCCTGGTACCTCTCTCAGCTCCCAGGTACACGTGCTCCCAGATCACCTCTGACCTCCCAGGTACATCTCTGACCTCCCAGGTACACCTCTAACACTCCCAGTACTCCTGACGCTCCCTGGTACACCCCTGACACTCCCAGGTACACCTCTGACCTCCCAGGTACACCACCAGACACTCCCAGGTACACTTCTCTCACTCCAAGTTTTCGCCTCTAGGTACTCCTCTGTCACTCCCTGATACACCTCTAACACTCCCAGTACACCGGTGACACTCCCAGGTACACCGCCTGACACTGCCAGGTACCTCAGACACTTCCAGGTACACCTCAGACACTGCCAGGTACACCTCAAACCTCCCAGGTACACCTCAGACACTCCAAGGTGCCTCTGACACTCCCAGCACACCTCTGACACTCCCAGGTACACCTCAGACACTCCCAGGTACACCTCTGACACTCCCAGGTACACTTCTTACACTCCCAGGTACACCTCTGACCTCCCAGGTACCTCTGACCTCCCTGGTGCACCTCCTGACCTCCCGGGCGCCACTGACATTCCTGGTACACCTCTGACACTCCCAGGTACGTCCACACTCCCAGATACACCTCTGACATTCCCAGGTACACCTCCGACACTCCCAGGTACACCGCTGACACTGCCAGGTACACCTCTGACACTCCCAGGTACACCTCTGACACTCCAGGTACACTTCTCGCACTCCCAGGTACCTCCACCGACACTCCCAGGTACACCTCTGACACTCCCAGGTACACCTCCGACACTCCCAGGTACCTCAGACCTCCCAGGTACACCCATGCACTCCAGGCACACCTTCTTACACTCCCAGGTACACCTCTCGACACTCCCAGGTACACCTCTGACACTGCCAGGTACACCTCTGACACTCCCAGGTACACCTCCGACACTCCCAGGTACACCTCTGGCACTCAGGTACACCTCCTGACATCCCAAGGTACACCTCTGACCTCCCAGGTACACCTCAGACACTCCCAGGTACACCATGACACTCCCAGGTACACCTCTGACACTCCCAGTACACCTCTGACCTCCCAGTTACATCCAACATTCCCAGGTACACCTCCGACACTCCAGGTACCACCTCTGACACTCCCAGGTACCTCGGCACTCCTGGTACACTCAGACACTTCTAGGTACACCTCTCGCACTGCAAGTACACCTCCGACACTCCCAGGTACCTCTGACACTCCCAGGTACACCTCTGACACTCCCAGGTACACCTCAGACACTCCCAGGTACATCCCAGATCTCCAGATACACCCCAGTCACTCCCAGGTACACCTCCGACCTCCCAGGTACACCTCTGACCTCCTGGTATACCTCTGACACTCCCAGGTACACCTCCTGACACTCCCAGGTACCCTCTGACACTCCCAGGTACACCTCACTCCCAGGTGCCACGTCCGACCTCCCAGATACACCTAGCCTCCCAGGTACACCTCTGACACTCCAGGTACCCTCTGACACTCCCAGGTACTCCACTGACACTCCCTGGTGCACCCCTGACCTCCCAGGTACACGCAGACACTCCCAGGTACACTTCTTCACTCCCAGGTACCTCTGACCTCCCTAGTTACTCCTCTGTCACTCACCTCCTAACCTCCCAGGTACACCGGTGACCTCCCAGGTACACCCAGCTGACACTGCCAGGTACACCTCGAACACTTCCAGGTACACCTCAGACACTGCCAGGTACACCTCAGACACTCCCAGGTACACCTCAGACACTCCAAGGTGCACTCTGTCTCTCAGTGCACCTCTGACACTCCCAGGCACACCTCTGACTCCCAGGTACACCTCAGACACTCCCAGGTACACCGCTGACCTCCCAGGTACACTTCTTCCTCCCCAGGTACACCTCCGACACTCCAGGTACACCACTGACACTGCCAGGTGCACACTCAGACACTACCAGGTACACCTCCGGACTCCCCAGGTACACTTCTCGCACTCTCAGGTACACCTCCGACACTCCAGGTACCCTCCTGACACTCCCAAACCTCAGACACTCCCAGGTACACCGTGACACTCACAGGTACACCTCTGACATTCCCAAGTACACCTCTGACACTCCCA
>NW_024731837.1:0-10679 GCF_018991925.1 Homarus americanus | reverse complement strand
TCTGAGGTGTACCTGGGAGTGTCAGAGGTGTACCTGGCATTGTCGGAGGTGTACTTGGGAGTGTCACAGGTGTACCTGGCATTGTCGGAGGTGTACCTGGTAGTGTCAGAGGTTTACCTGGGAGTGTCAGAGATGTACCTGGGAGTGTCAGAGGTGTACCTGGGAGTGTTCGACGTGTACCTGGGAATGTCAGAGGTGTACCAGGGAATGTCAGTGGAGTACCTGGGAGTGTCAGAGGTGTACCTGCGAGTGTCAGAGGTTTACCTGGGAGTGTCAGAGGTGTACCTGGGAGTGTCAGGGGTGTAACTGGGAGTGTCGGAGGTGTAACTGGGAGTGTCGGAGGTGTAACTGGAAGTGTCTGAGATGTACCTGGGAGTGTCAGAGGTGTACCTGGGAGTGTCAGAGGTGTACCTGGGAGTTTCAGAGGTGCAACTGGGAGTGTCTGAGGTGTACCTGGGAGTGTCTCAGATGTACCTGGGAGGGTCTCAGGTGTACCTGGTAGTGTCAGAGTTGTACCTGGAAGTGTCAGAGGTGTACCTGGGAGTGCCAGAGGTGTACCTGGGAGTGTCAGTGGTGTACCTGGGAGTGTCAGGTGTGTACCAGGGAGTGTCAGAGGAGTTCCTGGGAGTGTCAGAGGTGTACTTGGGAGTGTCAGAGGTGCAACTGGGAGTGTCTGAGGTGTACCTGGGAGTGTCTGAGGTGTACTTGGGAGTGTCTGAAGTGTACCTGGGAGTGTCAGAGGTGTGCCTGTGAGTGTCTGAGGTATACCTGGGAGTGTCAGAGGTGTACTTGGGAGTGTCAGAGGTGTGCATGGGAGTGTCTGAGGTGCACCTGGGAGTGTCTGAGGTGTACCTGGCAGTGTTTGAGGTGTACCTGGCAGTGTCAGCGGTGTACATGGGAGTGTCAGCTGTGTACCTGGGAGTGTCAGAGGTGTACCTGGGAGTGTTGGACGTGTACCTGGGAGTGTCAGAGGTGTACCAGGGATTGTCAGTGGAGTACCTGGGAGTGTCAGAGGTGCAACTGGGAGTGTCTGAGGTGTACCTGGGAGTGTCAGTGGTGTACCTGGGAGTGTCAGGTGTGTACCAGGGAGTGTCAGAGGAGTACCTGGGAGTGTCAGCGGTGTACCTGGGAGTGTCAGAGGTGTACCTGGGAGTTTCAGAGGTGCAACTGGGAGTGTCTGAGGTGTACCTGGGATTGTCAGAGGTGTACCTGGGAGTGCCAGAGGTGTACCTGGGAGTGTTAGTGGTGTACCTGTGAGTGTCAGGTGTGTACCAGGGAGTGTCAGATGAGTACCTTGGAGTGTCAGCGGTGTACCTGGGAGTGTCAGAGGTGTACCTGCGGAGTGTCAGGTGTGTACCAGGGAGTGTCAGATGAGTACCTTGGAGTGTCAGCGGTGTACCTCGGAGTGTCAGAGGTGTACCTGCGAGTGTCAGAGGTGTACCTGGGAGTGTCAGAGGAGTACCTGCGAGCGTCAGGGATGTACCTGGGAGTGTCAGGGGTGGACCTGGGAGTGTCAGAGATGTACCTGGGAGTATCAGAGGTGTACCTGGGAGTGTCAGAGGTGTACGTGGGAATGTCTGAGGTGTACCTGGGAGTGTATGAGGTGCACCTGGGGAGTGGCTCAGGTGTGTGCCAGGAGTGTCAGAGGGCACCTGGGGTGTCAGAGGTGTACCTGGGGTGTCCAGGGGTGTGCCTGGGGGTGTCTAAGGAGTACCTGGGAGTGTCAGCGGTGTACCTGGGAGTGTCAGAGGAGAACCAGAGAGTGTAAGAGGTGTACCTGGGAGTGTCAGTGGTGTACCAGGGAGTGTCAGATGTGTACCTGGAAGTGTCAGAGGTGTGCCTGTGAGTGTCTGAGGTATACCTGGGAGTGTCAGAGGTGTACCTGGGAGTGTCAGAGGTGTGCATGGGAGTGTCTGAGGTGTACCTGGGAGTGTCTAAGGTGTACCTGCCAGTGTCTGAGGTGTACCTGGCAGAGTCAGCGGTGTACCTGGAAGTGTCAGCGGTGTACCTGGGAGTGTCAGAGGTGTACCTGGGAGTGTTGGACGTGTACCTGGGAGTGTCAGAGGTGTACCAAGGATTGTCAGTGGAGTACCTGGGAGTGTCAGAGGTGTACCTGGGAGTGTCAGAGGTGTACCAGGGAATGCCAGAGGTGTACCTGGGAGTGTCAGAGGTGTACCTGGGAGTTTCAGGGGTGTAACTGGAAGTGTCGGAGGTGTAACTGGGAGTGTCGGAGGAGTAACTGGGAGTGTCAGAGGTGTACCTGGAAGTGTCTCAGGTGTACTTGGGTATGTCAGAGGAGTACCTGGGAGTGTCAGAGGTGTACCTGGGAGTATCGGAGGTGTACCTGGGAGTGTCAGAGGTGTACTTGGGAGTGTCAGAGATGTACCTGGGAGTGTCAGAGGTGTACCCTGGAGTGTCAAAGGTGTACCTGGGAGCGTCTGAGGTGTACCTGGGAGTGTCAGAGGTGTACCTGTGAGTGTCAGGGGTGTACCTGGAAGTGTCAGGGGTGTACCGGGGAGTGTCAGAGGTGTACCTGGGAGTGTCTGAGGTGTACCAGCGAGTGTCATAGGTGTACCTGGGAGTGTCAGGGGTGTACCTGTGAGTGTCAGCGGTGTACATGGGAGTGTCAGCGGTGTACCTGGGAGTGTCAGCGGTGTACCTGGGAGTGTCAGAGGTATGCCTGGGAGTATCAGAGGTGTACCTGGGAGTATGAGAGTGGTACCTGGGAGTGTCAGAAGTGTACCTGGGAGTGTGAGAGGTGTACCTGGGAGTGTCAGAGGTGTACCTGGGAGTGTCGGAGGTGTTCCTGAGAGTGTCAGGGGTGTAACTGGAAGTGTCAGAGGTGTACCTGGGGAGTGTCTGAGGTATCTGCGTGTGCCAGAGGTGTTCCTGGGAGGTCATTGGGTGTACCTGGGAGTGTCAGGCGGTGAACCGGGAGGCCGGGGCGGTGTACCTGTGAGTGTCATCGGTGTACCTGGGAGTGCCAGAGGTATACCTGGGAGTATCAGAGGTGTACCTGGGAGTGTCAGAGGTATACCTGGGAGTGTCAGGGGTGTACCTGGAAGTGTCAGGGGTGTACCTGGGAGATGTCTGAGGTGTACCTGGGAGTGTCTGAGGTGTACCTGGAAGTGTCTGAGGTGTACATGGACTGTCAGAGTTGAACCTGGCAGTGTCAGCGGTGTACCTGGGAGTGCCAGAGGTGTACCTGGGAGTGTCAGAGGTGTACCAGGGAGTGTCAGAGGTGTACCGGGGAGTGTCAGAGGTGAACCAGGGAGTGTCAGAGGAGTACCTGGGAGTTTCAGAGGTATGCCTGGAAGTGTCACGGGTGTAACTGGGAGTGTCGGAGGTGTAATTGGGAATGTCAAAGGTGTACCTGGGTGTGTCAGAGGTGTACCTGGGAGTGTCGGAGGTGTTCCTGGTAGTGTCAGCGTTGTACCTGAGCCGGAGGTGTAACTGTTAGATGTTCTGGGTATTAAGTTCTATATACAGGAGAGAACACAAACACCTGTATAGTTTTGTAGGTTCGGTTTACTGATAAGAGTATGTACACAGAGGTGATAGCACTACCTCAGCTAAGGTCCTGGTCGAATCACCATAGACGACGTATGGCAAGCGATACATTACAGCTTCCATACGTCGCCAGGCATGACACTAAGCGTGATATGGTAATAACATTGCCACACGCTGCTAGCTAGGCTGAATAAATATAAATGGAGCACATACATAATATACATACATGATACATAATCCAGCATACATAATATACATACACCTCCCTCCCCCCTATACGCTCATAGCAAAGTCTTGAGCGGACCTTTTCTTCTGGATCCGTTCTGAGCGTCGAGGGACTTCATCACTGGGAAGGGTATGGGACTCAACACTGGTGGCGGGGCCAGCAGAAGGCATTGTTACGGGGCGGAGAAAACGGCGGTTCCTCCACCACACACGACCACTGGGTAACCGCACCTGGTAGTCCCGTGACCTGCCGAGACCCATGACTACGCCTACTTTGTCCCAACGTAGGGAGGTCGGGTCCTGAACACGGACTTGGGTACCGACACTCAACCTGGGGAGAGAACGGGCGTGGTCGTTGTAGCGGGCGACGACGTCCTGAACACGTTCGGCTGCTCGGCGATCACAATCCTCTGTCTTAGCCTGCCACTCCTTGGAGAAGGATTGAGGGTGAGCACGGACACAAGAACGAAGGGGGCGCCCATACAAAACCTGGGCAGGGGAGCGTCCGGTGTAGTTGGGTGTGTTGCGGAGTTCAAGAAGACCCCGGTCGAAGGCCTCGCAGTCAATATTCCCAGAAGGGGCCACCTTAAGGATGAGGTGCTTCAAGGATTTGACAGCAGCCTCAGCGTGGCCGTTGGACTGCGGGTAATGGGGCGATGACAACACATGCCGGACTCCCCATCGGTCGAGGAACGCAGCAAAGTCCCGGCTTGTGAACTGAGGCCCTCCGTCGGTTCGCAGGCGTACAGGAACGCCCACGTCACGGAAGTAGTGGCGGAACTTGCTGATGGTGGCGGCAGACGTCGTGTCATTACCGCACTTGATGACAACCGGCCAACCAGAGAGACGGTCGACGATAACAAGGAAGGACTTTCCTGACACAGAGAAAAAGTCGGCCGACACAGACTCAAAGGGGCGGGTGGGGTTGTCGTCACTCATGAAGGGTTCCTGCTGCTGGCTGGGTTGTAATACTTGGCAGGGCTCACACGCACGGACAACATTGGAGATGTCGGAGTTGATGCCGGGCCAGAACACAGTCTGTCGTGCACGTCGTTTGGTGGCCTCAGCTCCACGGTGGCTGTCGTGAAGGCGAGCCAAGGCGTGGGGACGTAATGCAGCAGGGACAACTACACGTGCTCCGTACAGAACAAGGTCTCCGTCGCAGTAAAGTTCATCGCGGAGTTTCCAATACGGGAGCAGGGTGTTGTGAAGATCGTAGCGGTTGCTAGGAAATCCATTCCTCACACACTCGACAAGTCGGACGTAGGAAGGGTCATCTCGGGCCGCTGTTCGAAGGTCCTCCATTGCCTTGTCGTCATCTGGTGACAGGTCCGAACGAAGGGATTGGACGGCATGGAGAGTGACCACAGTCCTGACGGAATGAGCGAGGTCGGCGTCGAGCACATGGTCTTCTGGAGTAGGGCGGCTGACAGGAGAGCGGGATAAGGCATCAGGGATGCAGAGCTCCTTACCAGCACGCCACACTGCTGTGAAGATGTACGCCGAGAGCTTCTCTTTCAGACGCTGGAGGCGAGGGTTCTCAACGGCGTCTAGCGTGTAGTGGTTGAGGATCGGGACAAGCGGGCGATGGTCGGTCACTAGGTGAAAGTGTTGCAGGCCTATGAGGTAAAACCTGCACTTGGACGTCGCCCAGACCACAGCCAACAGCTCCAACTCAATGGTGGCGTAGCGCGTCTCAGTGTCAGAGAGGAAACGCGAGCCACACTGGACGAGCCGGAACTGCCCTCCACCATGATCCTGCAGTAGGGCGTATCCCACGCCATACAAGCGTGAGGCATCTGTCTGCAGAACTGTCGGCAAGGCTGGGTCAAACGTGGCGAGGACAGGTGGACGAGACAGGGCCTGTTTCACTTGCTGGAAGGCCTTGTCGTGGTCGGGGGTCCACAGGAATGTCCTCTTGGGGCTCATCAGGGGGCGAAGTGGTTGAGCAGCTGCGGAGATGTCCGACGAAAACTCTGCTAACTGGTTGACGAGACCGATGAAGGACCTCAAGTCGGTCAGGTTAGCAGGGGTGGGAAAATCCGTGATGGCGCGGACCTTTTCCGGGTCAGCTGCGATACCGTTCCCTGAGAGGGTGTACCCACAAAAGTCAGCTGAAGAGCTGGCCAGAACAAACTTGTCGGCATTTAGGGTAATGCCGTGCTTCCGGCACCTGTTGAGTACCTCGTAGATACGGCAGAGGTGATCCATATAATCCTCGTCGTACACGAGTATGTCGTCGACCACTTTCACGCAGTTTGCCAGACCTTGTAGAGCCATGTCACCTCGAAGACAGAAAGCGTCTCCTGTGGCGGCGAATCCCATGGGGCCACGGCAATAACTGTAACGTCCATGCGGGGTGATGAAAGTTGTGAGTGGTCGGTCTTCTTCGGCAAGCTCTATCTGCCAGTATCCACACAGGGCGTCCATCGTCGTGAAGAAGCGCGCCTTCGGGTTCACACTGCGTATAGCTGCAAAGGGCGTGGGAGAAGGGTGCGCAGGACGAGACACCTGGCTGTTGAGCTTGGAGAGGTCAGTGGTGATCCGAACACCACCTTTAGGTTTTGCGACGACAACCATCGGGTGACACCATGGAGACGGTTCATCGCCGGTTGGTGCAATAATTTCTTGGGCGACCATGGAGTCCAGCTCGTTTTTGACCGCCTCGCAGAAGGCCAGGGGAACCAGTCGAGGGGTGTAAATAGCGAAGGGCTTCGCGTCGTCCCTCAGGTGGATCCTCATGGGGGGACCTACCATCTTCTTGAGAGGCTTGGATTCCAGAGCGGACTTGGTCACCAGAACGTCGCTGAATTCCTTCAGGAAGTACTTCCGAGCATCCGAAGGAGAGGTGTCACTGGCAAGAGGTAGGGGTAGGGCGGCAGCAGGGTAGTTACTGCTCCCTTCGTGCACCCTGTTGGCGTGTCTTACCTCAAGAATAGGTTTGGGGAAGTCCTGGGAGATGATGGCCAACTCTTGACAATGTCTGTAGGACAGCAAAGGAGTCGGGACACCGTTATGCACATCAATCCAGGCTTGACACGACCTGTTGCCAAAGGTGACTTGTGCTTGGAGTGAACCCAGGGCCGGGGTCATCTGTGAACCATCTGCCATAAAGCGGAGATCCTTGGGGGCGGTCCTAGATCACTTGGAGAGAGCCCCAAGCATTGCAAATGCTGGGGACCGATGACTGTAGCATCAGCGCCGGTGTCGGGCAACATCTGGAGACGGGATGACACACTGCGGTAGGTCACAATGACACTGATGTACTGGGGAACTTTGGTCCTGGGACGCGGGGGGGGGCACACATTCCTAATATGGCTCCAGCGTTGTCCAGGGTCGTCGTGCCTCTGATTGGGAGACTGTGGGCGGCCCTCTCTGGTAGAAGGGCGCTGAAGCTTCCGTTGACGCTGTCCTTGGGTTTGTTGGAAGGGCAACACTTGTCATAGTGGCCCAGACGGCCGCACACATTGCACTGGACGCGTTTGGCTGGGCACCGTACTGTGAGTGACCAGTGGCCCTTACGGTCACAACTGTTGCATGTAGACTCAGCAGCTGGACACGCCTGTGTTCCGTGCTGCTTACCACAGTTGTTACAAAATGAACCGGGCGTGGACGTGGTGGGCGAAGGCGTAGGAGCAGACTTCTTGTCCTTCTTGTACCGGGACACAGCGCGTACAGCTGTAGGGGGAGCTCGGATGGCAGAGGTGGCACACCTGGCAGCCTCATAGGAGCGACATATCGTCAACACATCCTGAAGAGAAGAGGAAGAGTCGAGGGAGGTGAGGCGTTGGACAAGTTCCTCGTCCTTAACACCCATCAGGATCACCTGCTTCAACTGGGTCTCCTCGCACTGCTGGTGGTGGCCTAAACATATATCTACCTCTTCCGAGGCTCTCTTAAGACGTACATAAAAGGCGTCAAAAGACTCACCCTCCATCTGTCTGCAGCTAAACAATTCCCTCCTGCGCAGAGCTTCATTCTGCTGTCCTTTGATGTGCCGTTGTAGAACGTCCAGTACCTCCTCTACAGACAGCGAAGAGGTTGGGGGTACCTGCAACGTATGTTCTAAGACACGCTGAACTTCCAAGGACAGGCACATACGCAGCTGGATGAGTTGTTTAGGCTGTGACAAACTCTGGAGATCCACCATTGTAGCATAATCAGCCCACCGCCGCCGCCATTCGCGAAAAGTCTGGAAATTTACATCAGGCTCCAAGATGGGCGGCGTTTGAGCTGCTGCTTTAGGTGGGGCTGGGGGGCGTGAAGGAAGCATGGATGAGGTATCTGAACCATTCAGTACCGAGGCAGTGTTAGAGCCAGGGGCTTGGTTAACAGTGAGGCGAGATATCAAGGCTTCAAACCGTGCACTGTCTTCCATTCTCCGTTGGTGGTCTCGTTCTGCCTCTGCTTGCCTTCTGTGCTCATCCGCCAAACGTCTGTGAGCTTCATCCTCGCGTCTCTCATCTCTCATAAACTTCATTAAGGCAATTATCTCTGGAGATAACGCTGAATGGTGAGGTGAAGGGCTGCGCGATGTTGTGGGAGCTGGGCCGGCCTGGTCATCCATCTCTGGGGGACTATCATCCGCTTGACTCATCCAGGCGCTGGGTCCACGGCTACGTAAGGCATGAGACATAACTACTTTGTCTGTGTACTGTGTCTTAAATCAGTGTTGACCGGTCAGCCCGTCGTATCAACAAGATTTCAGACAAAAAAATTTAATTAAATACACAGATAAGTAGGTTATATATATAAAATATATATAAGAAACCGCGCGGTCAGCAAGTGTTAGTACGTGTATGTGTGTGTCCCACGCAAGGAGAGCGTCTCGCCCCAGCTGTGAGGGAGGGGGGTGGAGGCGGCGCTGTGAGGGAGGGGGGTGGAGATAGGAGTAGCTCAGTCGCTCTCTGTAAACGGTCAGAGGAGGGTGCGCTGAGCTCTACACCCCACAAATGCCCGGAACATGCCGTATACCTTGGAAATCCGTTCGAACAAGGTCACACATGAATGGCACGAAACACACAATGCACTTAACACTTCACAGAAAATCACTGTCACTGACACTGCTCAAAGTTGCGAAATTCTTCGAGGGATGACGCGGGGTTGACCCAAGGCGGGGATCCATCAGCCGGCTTTCCACAAACTTGCACTATATATATATATATATATATATATATATATATATATATATATATATATATATATATATATATATATATATATATATATATATATATATATATATATATATATATATATATATATATATATATATATACTAGCGGAATCGCCACCCTCCTGGCGGCTCATGCTTTAGGCAACGGTAGGATGCCACCCTCCGGGAGGCTCCACATTGTCTGACTGTTCAGTCCCCAAAACTTCTTCTTCCATCAATAGTTCATTAGCGGTGTAAGTAAGTTCCACCTTGTTTTTCACTACAAGAGTACAGCAAAGTATATTTTTTTAGCATTAAACTGTTATTATTTTGTTGTCTAATCATCACTACATATAACACCACCTATCATCACTACAGTACATATAACATCATCCGTCATTCTATGTTTGTCTTTGGTACCCCCAAAATGTTCTACACTACTGAGGGTATACACAAACACTTGTTATCTTAAAAATAGGTTCTTATTCTCTTACGGGAGATATATACAGATGGACCAAGAAGCTCGCTTCCACACCATAAGGACTGGTGGTCTCCACTCTTTGCATCACTGTGCGCTGGCATATACAGATGCCAGCATTCACAAGCTGAATACATAAAATGCAAATATGATAATTCATATACATAACATGGTGCATAATAAATGGAAATATTACATAGGATTAATACATGTTCTGTAATACTTTACTATACATAATTAATAGGGTAATATAAGGATACACAGCTTAAGGTACTACTTCATGTCCATATTATACACCTCCCTCCCCCCTATACGCTCATAGTTTCATCTTGAGCGGACCTTTTGTTTCTGAGTAGCTCGGACCTATGGAGTGCTGGGGCAGAAACACAAGGTGGGGATGGATTTACTGTAAAGGCATCAACATTAGGGGACTCAACTGGGGAAGGGTCAACACTAGGCAGCTCCACAGGTCGGAGGAAACGACGGTTCCTCCACCATACTCTACCACTAGGAAGACGCACTTGGTAGTCCCTGGACCGACCAATACCCATGACAACCCCAACCTTGTCCCAGCTGTGAGATACCGGATCTTGAATCCTGACCTGCTGGCCGATACTCAACCTGGGAATGGGGCGGGCATGACAGTCGTACCGAGCAGCTACATCTGCGGCTCGTTCTGCTGCATGGGGGTCACATTCTTCAGTCTTGGCCTGCCATTCTTGAGAAAAAGACTTCGGGTGGGCAGGAACACAAGACCTGAGATGATGTCCGTATAGAACCTGGGCTGGGGAGCGTCCGGTGAAGTTCGGGGTGTTGCGTAACTCCAACAAACCTCGATCGAAGTCCTCGCAGTCGATATTTCCTGAGGGTGACACCTTAAGGATCAGGTGTTTAACACTCTTGACTGCGGCTTCAGCGTGTCCATTCGCCTGGGGGTAGTGGGGCGAGGTCACGGCATGACGGACTCCCCAACGGTCCATGAAGTCCCGGAACTCGTGGCTGGTGAACTGGGGTCCTCCATCAGTCCTGAGATGGAGGGGAACACCAACTTCTCTGAAGTAATGCCTGAAATTCCGGATGGTAGCAGTAGCCGTTGTATCACTACCACAGGGTACGACAACAGGACATCCAGACAATCGGTTGGCAATGACGAGGAAGGACTTCCCTGCCACTGCAAAGAAGTCGGCCGACACAGACTCGAAGAGTCTTGAAGGGTTATCGTCGCACATTAAAGGTTCCTGTTGCTGGCTGGGTTGCAGAGTCTGGCACGGCTCACAGGCACGGACGGTACTTGCAATGTCCGCGTCGATT
>NW_024731836.1:0-35358 GCF_018991925.1 Homarus americanus | reverse complement strand
TGTTATACTCGACCAGGGCACTTTGTTATACTCGATCAGGGACTTTATTAAACTCGATCAGGGGCTTTTTATGCTCGTTATGGGACTTTGTTATACTCCACCAGGGGACTTTGTTTTACTCGATGAGGACACATTTATACTCGATGAGGGGGCTTTGATGAACTCGATCAGGGACTTTTTATACTCGATCAAGGGACTTATTTATACTGATGAGGGGGCTTTGTTATACTCGATCAGGGTGTAGGTTATGTATCAAAGCTACTGTGCCGACTAGCATCCTGAACATAAGCTACTGTGCCGAGTAGCAACCCTGTACATAAGCTACTGTGCCGAGTAGCATTTATATATATAATCACGTGGCAACACTGCACGTGTTATGTGGCAGCATTGCCCCGAGGCTGCCATATGGCAAGGCAGCCCCAGTCTGACTGTGTGAGCCGTGCATGGCACACGCGACTCAGTGTTACTCAGTGTTACTCAGTGTTTCCCTAGCCATCACTGCATTCTTCAGGGCACACTAGTAACTTTCACAGGGGACTGTGTTATACTCGACCAGCGGACTTTGTTATGCTCGATCAGGGGACTTTATACGTGATCAGGGACTTTGTAATATACGATCAGGGGAGCTTTGTTATACGCCCAGGACCTTTGTTATGCTCGTTAAGGGAATTTGTTATACTCGATGAGGGCATTTGTTATACTCGATGAAGGGCCTTTGCTATACTCGATCAGACTTTGTTAGACTCGATTAGGGCCTTTGTTATACTCGATCAGGGAATTTTTATACTCGATGAGGGGCTGTGTTATACTCGATGAGGGGCTTTGTTATACTCGAACAGGCGACTTTGTTATACTCGGTGAGGGAGCCTTTGTTATACTCGACCATTGGCCTTTCTCATACACCATCAGGGGCTTTGTTATATTCGATTAGGGACTTTGTTATAATGATGAGGGCATTTGTTATACTCGATCACAGCCTTTGTTATGCTCGATGAGGGGCCTTTGTTAAACTCGATCAGGGGCCTTTGTTAAACTAGATCAGGGGACTTTGTTGTACTCGATCAGGGGGCTTTGTTATACTCGATCAGGGAACTTTGTTATACTCGATCAGGGGCCTTTGTTATAATCGTTCAGGGGACTTTGTTATACTCGTTCAGGGAACTTTGTTATACTTGGTCAGGGGAGTTTGTTATACTCGATGAGGGGGCTTTCTTATACACGATGAGAGGGCTTTGTTATACTTGATCAGGGGCCTTTGTTATAATCGCTCAAGGGACTTTGTTATACTCGATTAGGGGACTTTGTTATACTCGATCAGGGGACTTTGTTATACTCGACCAGGGGAGTTTGTTATACTCGATCAGGGGACTTTGTTATACTCGATCAGGGCCTTGTTAAACTCGATTAGGGGCCTTTGTTATACTCGATCAGGGACTTTGTTATACTCGATGGGGACTTTGTTATACTCGATCAGAGGCCTTTGTTATACTCGATCAGGGACTTTGTTATACTCGATCAAGGGGAGTTTGTTATACTCGATCAGGGGACTTTGTTATACTCGATGAGGGACGTTGTTATACTCGATCAGGGGCCTTTGTTAAACTCGATTAGGGGCCTTTGTTATACTCGATCACGGGACTTTGTTATACTCGATCAGGGGACTTTGTTAAACTCGATCAGGGGCGTTTGTGATACTCGATCAGGGGACTTTGTTATACTTGATCAGTGGACTTTGGTATACTCGACCAGGTGAGTTTGTTATACTCGACCAGGGGACTTTGTTATGCTCAATGAGGGGCCTTTGTTAAACTCGATGAGGGGCCTTTGTTATACTCGATCAGGGGACTTTGTTATACTCTATCAGGGGACTTTGCTATACTCGATCAGGGGGCTTTGTTATAGTCGATTAGGGAACTTTGTTTTGCTCGATGAGGTGACTTTGTTATACTCGATCAGCGGACTTTGTTATACTCGATGAGGGGCCTTTGTTATACTTGATCAGGGGACTTTGTTATGCTCGATGAGGGGGCTTTGTTATACACGATGAGGGGGCTTTGTTATACTTGATCAGGGGCCTTTGTTATAATCGCTCAAGGGTTCTTTGTTATACTCGATCAGGGGACTTTGTTATACTCGATGAGGGGGCTTTGTTATACTCGACCAGGGGCCTTTGTTATGCTCAACCAAGGGCCTTTGTTATACTCGATGAGAAGCCTTTGTTATACTCGATGAGGGACCTTTGTTATACTCGACCAGGGGACTTTGTTATACCCGTTCATGGGACTTTGTTATACTCGATCAGAGGTCTTTGATATACTCGATAAGAAGACTTTGTTATGCTCGTTCAAGGGACTTTGTTATACTCGATGAGGGCGCTTTGTTATACTCGATCAGGGGACTTTGTTATACTCGAAGAGGGGGCTTTGTTATATTCGATCAGGGTACTGTGTTATACTGGATCAGGGGCCTTTGATATACTTGATCAGGGAACTTTGTTATACTCGATCAGGGGGCTTTGTTTTCCTCGATCAGGAGCCTTTGTTATACTCGACCAGGGGAATTTGTTATATTCGATGAGGGGACTTTGATATACTCGATCAGGGGGCTTTGTTTTCCTCTATAAGGGGCCTTTGTTATACTCGACCAGGGGATTTGTTATACTCGATCAGGTGACTTTGTTATACATGATCAGGGGACTTTGTAATATACGATCAGGGGGCTTTGTTATACTCGACTAGGGACCTTTGTTATGCTCGTTAAGGGGACTTTCTTATACTCGATCAAAGGCCTTTGTTATACTCGATTAGGGGACTTTGTTATACTCGACCAGGGGACATTGTTATACCCGATGAGGGGACTTTGTTATACTCGATGAGGGGCCTTTGTTATACTCGACCAGGGGACTATGTTATACTCGATCAGGGGCTTTGTTATACTCGATGAGGGGCCTTTGCTATACTCGACCAGGGGACTTATTTATACTCGATGAGGGGGCTTTGATATACTCGATCAGGGGACTTTGTTATATTCCAGCAGGGGTCTTTGTTATCCTTGATCAGGGGCCTTTGTTATACTCGACCAGGGCACTTTGTTATACTCGATCAGGGGACTTTATTATGCTCGACCAGGGGACTTTGCTATACTCGATTAGGGGACTTATTTTTACTCGATGAGGGGACTTTGATATACTCGATTAGGGGACTTTGTTATACTCCATCAGGGGTCTTTGTTATTCTTGATCAGGGGCATTTGTTATACCCGACCAGGGGACTTTGTTATACTCGATCAGGTGACTTTGTTATGCTCGACCAGGGGACTTTGTTATACTCGATTTGGGGACTTTATTATACTCGATCAGGGGACTTTGTTATACTCGATGAGGGGGCTTTGTTATACTCGATCAACGGACTTTGATATACTCGATTAGGGGACTTTGTTATACTCGACCAGGGGGCTTTGTTATACTCGATCAGGGGACTTTCTTATGCTCGACCACGGGACTTTGTTATACTCGATGAGGCGGTTTTGTTATACTCGACGAGGGGTCTTTGTTTTGCTCGATAAGGGGACTTTTTTATATTCGATTAGGGGACTTTGTTATACTCGACCAGGGGACTTTGTTATACTCGATGAGGGGACTTTGTTATACTCGATGAGGGGCCTTTGTTATACTCGACCAGGGGACTTTGTTATACTCGATCAGGGGACTTTGTTATACTCGATGAGGGGCCCTTGATATACTCGATCAGGGGACTTATTTATTTTCGATGATTGGGCTTGCTATACTCGATCAGGGGACTTTGTTATACTCCATCAGGGGACTTTGTTATCCTTGACCAGGGGCCTTTGTTATACTCGACCAGGGGAATTTGTTATACTCGATGAGGGGACTTTGTTATACTCGATGAGGGACCCTTGATATACTCGATCAGGGGACTTATTTATACTCGAAGAGGGGGCCTTGATATACTCGATCAGAGGACTTTGTTATACTCGATCAGGGGACTTTGTTATACTCGATGATTGGGCTTTGTTATATTCGATCAGGGGACTTTGTTATACTCCATCAGGGGTCTTTGTTATTCTTGATCATGGGCCTTTGTTATACTCGACCAGGGGACTTTGTTATACTCGATAAGGGGACTTTGTTATACTCGACCAAGGGAATTTGTTATACTCGATCAGGGGACTTTGTTATACTCGATGAGGGGGCTTTGTTATACTCAACCAACGGACTTTGTTATACTCGACCAGGGGACTTTGTTATACTCGATCAGGGGACTTTGTTATACTCCTTCAGGCGACTTTGGTATACTCAACAAGGGGTCTTTGTTATACTCGATCAAATTACTTTGTTTTACTCGATCAAGGGACTTTGTTATACTCGATGAGGAGGCTTTGTTATCCTCGATCAGCGGACATTCTTATACTCCATCAGGGGTCTTTGTTATACTTGATCAATGGCTTGTGTTATACTCGACCAGGGGACTTTGTTATACTCGATCAGGGAACTTTGTTATACTCGATTAGGGGACTGTGTAATATCAGATGAGGGGGCTTTGTTATACTCGATGAGGGGCCTTTGTTATACTCGATCAGGGGACTTTGTTATACTCGATCACGGGCCTGTGTTATACTCGATCAGGGGACTTTGTTATACTCGACCAGGGAAGTTTGTTATACTCGATCAGGGGATTTTGTTATACTCGATGAGGGGGCTTTGTTATACTCGACCAGGGGCCTTTGTTATGCTCAACCAAGGGCCTTTGTTATATTCGATCAGAAACCTTTGTTATACTCGATTAGGGACCTTTGTTATATTCGACCAGGGGACTTTGTTATACTCGATCATGGGACTTTGTTATACTCGATCATAGGTCTTTGATATACTCGATAAGAGGAATTTGTTATACTCGTTCAAGGGACTTTGTTATACTCGATGAGGGCGCTTTGTTATACTCGATCAGGGAACTTTGTTATACTCGAAGAGGGGGCTTTGTTATATTCGATCAGGGTACTTTGTTATACTCGATCAGGGGCCTTTGTTTTACTTGATCAGGGAACTTTGTTATTCTCGATCAGGGGGCTTTGTTTTCCTCGATCAGGAGCCTTTGTTATACTCGACCAGGGGACTTTGTTATACTCGATGAGGGGACTTTCTTATACTTGATCATGGGGCTTTGTTTTCCTCGATAAGGGGCCTTTGTTATATTCGACAAGGGGACTTTGTTATACTCGATCAGGGGAATTTGTTATACTTGATCAGGGAACTTTGTAATATACGATTAGGGACCTTTGTTATGCTCGTTAAGGGGACTTTGTTATACTCGATCAAAGGTCTTTGTTATACTCGATTAGGGGACTTTGTTATACTCGACCAGGGGACTTGGTTATACTCTATCAGGGGACTTGGTTATACTTGATGAGGGGCCTTTGTTATCTCTGACCAGGGGACCTTGTTATACTCGATGAGGGGACGTTGTTATACTCGATGAGGGGCCTTTGTTATACTCGATCAGGGGACTTATTTATACTCGATGAGGGAGCTTTGATATACTCGATTAGGGGACTTTGTTATACTCCATCAGGGGTCTTTGTTATCCTTGAACAGGGGCCTTTGTTATACTCGACCAGGGGACGTTTTTATACTCGATTAGGGGACTTTGTTATACTCGACCAGGGGAATTTGTTATACTCGATCAGGGGACTTTGTTATACTCCATCAGGGGTCTTTGTTATCCTTGAACAGGGGCCTTTGTTATACTCGACCAGGGGACTTTTTTATACTCGATTAGGGGACTTTGTTATACTCGACCAGGGGACTTTGTTATACTCGATTAGGGGACTTTGTTATACTCCTTCAGGCGACTTTGTTATACTCGATGAGGAGGCTTTGTTGTCCTCGATCAGCGGACTTTGTTATACTCCATTAGGGGTCTTTGTTATACTTGATCAGGGGCTTTTGTTATACTCGAATAGGGGACTTTGTTATACTCGATTAGGGGACTTAGTAATATCCGATGAGGGGGCTTTGTTATACTCGAGGAGGGCCCTTTGTTATACTCGATCAGGGGACTTTGTTATACTCGATCAGGGGCCTTTGTTATACTCGATCAGGGGACTTTGTTATACTCGACCAGGGGAGTTTGTTATACTCGATCGGGGAACCTTGTTATACTCGATCAGGGGGCTTTGTTTTACTTAATCAGGAGACTTTGTTATACTCGATGAGGCGGCTTTGTTATACTCGATCAGGGGGCTTTGTTTTCCTCGATCAGGGGCCTTTCTTATGCTCAACCAAGGGCCTTTGTTATACTCGATCAGAGGCCTTTGATATACTCGATAAGAGGACTTTGTTATACTCGTTAAAGGGACTTTGTTATACTCGATGAGGGCGCTTTGTTATACTCGATCAGGGGACTTTGTTATACTCGAAGAGGGGGCTTTGTTATACTCGATCGGGGAACCTTGTTATACTCGATCAGGGGGCTTTGTTTTACTCAATCAGGAGACTTTGTTATACTCGATGAGGCGGCTTTGTTATACTCGATCAGGGGGCTTTGTTTTCCTCGATCAGGGGCCTTTGTTATACTCGACCAGGTTGACTTTGTTATACTCGATCAGGGGACTTTGTTATACTTGATCAGGGGACTTTGTAATATACGATCAGGGGGGCTTTGTTATACTCGACTAGGGACCTTTGTTATGCTCGTTAAGGGGACTTTGTTATACTCGATCAAAGGCCTTTGTTATTCTCGATTAGGGGACTTTGTTATACTCGACCAGGGGACTTTGTAATACTCGATCAGGGGACTTTGTTATACTCGATGAGGGGCCTTTGTTATACTCGATCGGGGAACCTTGTTATACTCGATCAGGGGCTTTGTTTTACTCAATCAGGAGACTTTGTTATACTCGATGAGGCGGCTTTGTTATACTCGATCAGGGGGCTTTGTTTTCCTCGATCAGGGGCCTTTGTTATACTCGACCAGGGGACTTTGTTATACTCGATCAGGGGACTTTGTTATACTTGATCAGGGGACTTTGTAATATACGATCAGGGGGGCTTTGTTATACTCGACAAGGGACCTTTGTTATGCACGTTAAGGGACTTTGTTATACTCGATCAAAGGCCTTTGTTATTCTCGATTAGGGGACTTTGTTAGACTCGACCAGGGGACTTTGTAATACTCGATCAGGGGACTTTGTTATACTCGATGAGGGGCCTTTGTTATACTCGACCAGGGGACTTTCTTATACTCGTTCAGGGGATTTTGTTATACTCGATGAGGGTCCTTTGTTATACTCGATCAGGGGACTTATTTATACTCGATGAGGGGGCTTTGATATACTCGATCAGGGGACTTTGTTATACTGCATCAGGGGTCTTTGTTATCCTTGATCAGGGACCTTTGTTATACTCGACCAGGGGACTTTGTTATACTCGATCAGGGGACTTTGTTATGCTCGATTAGGGGACTTTGTTATACTCGATCAGGGGACTTTGTTATACTCGACCAGGGGAATTTGTTATACTCGATCAGGGGACTTTGTTATACTCTTTGTGGGGGCTTTGTTATACTCGATCATGGGACTTTGTTATACTACTTCAGGCGATTTTGTTATACTCGACCAGGGGTCTTTGTTATACTCGATCAAAGGACTTTGTTATACTCGATCAGGGGACTTTGTTATACTCGATGATGAGGCATTGTTATCCTCGATCAGCGGAGTTTGTTATACTCCACAGGGGCTTTTGTTATACTCGACCAGGGGACTTTGTTATACTCGATTAGGGGACTTTGTAATATCCGATGATGGGGCTTTGATATACCCGATGAGGGGACTTTGTTATACCCGATGAGGGATCTTTGTTATACTCGATCAGAGGACTTTGTTATACTCGATGAGGGGGCTTTGATATACTCGATAAGAGGACTTTGTTATACTCGTTCAAGGGACTTTGTTATACTCGATGAGGGCGCTTTGTTATACTCGATCATGGGACTTTGTTATACTCGAAGAGAGGGCTTCGTAATATCCGATGAGGGGGTTTCGTTATACTCGATGAGGGGCCTTTGTTATGCTCGATCAGGGGCTTTGTTATACTCGATCAGGGGACTTTGTTATACTCGACCAGGAAACTTTGTTTTACTAGATCAGGGGACTTTGTTATACTCGTTTAGGGGACTTTGTTATACTCGATCAGGGGTGTTTGTTAAACTCGATCAGGGGGCTTTGTTATACTCGATATGGGGACTTTGTTATACTCGGCCAGAGGACTTTGTTTTACTCGATGAGGGGACTCATTTTTACTCGATCAGGGGGCTTTGTTATACTCGATCAGGGGACTTATTTATACTCGATGAGGGGGCTTTGGTATACTCGATGAGCGGACTTTGTTACACTCGATCAGGGGACTTTGTTATACTCGATCAGGTGACTTTGTTATACTCAACCAGCGGACTTTGTTATACTTGATCAGGGGTCTTTGTAATATACGATCAGGGGGGCTTTGTTATACTCGTCCAGGGACCTTTGTTATGCTCGTTAAGGGGAATTTGTTATACTCGTTTAAGGGACTTTGTTATACTCGATGAGGGCGCTTTATTATACTCTATCAGGGGACTTTGTTTTCCTCGATCAGGAGCCTTTTTTATACTCGACCAGGGGACTTTGTTATACTCGATCAGGGGACTTTGTTATACTAGATCAGGGGGCTTTGTTTTCCTCGATAAGGGGACTTTGTTTTCCTCGATCAGGAGCCTTTTTTATACTCGACCAGGGGACTTTGTTATACTCGATCAGGGGACTTTGTTATACTAGATCAGGGGGCTTTGTTTTCCTCGATAAGGGGCCTTTGTTTTACTCGACCAGGGGACTTTGTTATACTCGACCAGGGGAGTTTGTTATACTTGATCAGGGGACTTTACTATACTCGATGAGGGGACTTTGCTATACTCGACCAGGGGCCTTTGTTATGTTCAACCAAGGGCCTTTGTTATACGCGATCAGAGGCCTTTGTTATACTCGATGAGGGGCCTTTGTTATACTCGACCAGGGGACTTTGTTGTACTCGATTACGGGACTTTGTTATACTCGATCAGAGGTCTTTGATATACTCGATAAGAGGAGTTTGTTATACTCGTTCAAGAGACTTTGTTATACTCGATGAGGGCGCTTTGTTATACTCGATCAGGGGACTTTGTTATACTCGAAGAGGGGGCTTTGTTATATTCGATCAGGGGATTTTGTTATACTCGATCAAAAGCCTTTGTTATACTCGATTAGAAGACTTTGTTATACTCGATCAGGGGACTTTGTTATAGTCGAGCAGGGGGCTTTGTTATACTCGATCAGGGAACTTTGTTATACTCGACCAGGAAACTTTGTTTTACTAGATCAGGGAACTTTGTTATACTCGATATGCGGACTTTGTTATACTCGATCAGGGGACTTTGTTAAACTCGATCAGGGGGCTTTGTTATACACGATATGGGGACTTTGTTATACTTGACCAGGAGACTTTGTTTTACTCGATGAGGGGACTTATTTATACTCGATGAGGGGGCTTTCATAAACTCGATCAGGGGACTTTGTTATACTCGATCAGGGGACTTTGTTATACTCGATCAGGGAACTTTGTTATACTCGAATAGGGGAGTGTGTTATACTCGACCAGCGGACTTTGTTATACTCGATCACGGGACTTTGTTATACCTGATCAGGGGACTTTGTAATATACTATTAGGGGGGCTTTGTTATACTCGATGAGGCGGCTTTGTTATACTCGACCAGGGGTCTTTGTTTTGCTCGATCAGGGGACTTTGTTATACTCGATGAGGGGCCTTTCCTATACTCGATCAGGGAACTTTGTTAAACTCGATCAGGGGGCTTTGTTTTCTTCGATCAGGGGCCTTTGTTATACTCGACCAAGGGACTTTGTTATACTCGATGAGGGGACTTTGTTATATTTGATCAGGGGACTTTATAATATACGATCAGGGGGCTTTGTTATATTCGACTAGGGACCTTTGATATGCTCGTTAAGGGGACTTTGTTATACTCGATCAAAGGCCTTTGTTATACTCGATTAGGGGACTTTGTTATAATCGACCAGGGGACTTTGTTATCCTCGATCAGGGGACTTTGTTATACTCCATCAGGGGTCTTTGTTATCCTTGATCAGGGGCCTTTGTTATACTCTAGCAGGGGACTTTGTTATACTCGATCAGGGACTTTGTTATACCCGATCAGGGGACTTTGTTATAATAGACCAGGGGAATTTGTTATACTGGATCAGGGGTCTTTGTTATACTCGATGAGGCGGCTTTGTTATACTCGACCGGGGGTCTTTGTTTTGCTCGATCAGGGGACTTTGTTTTACTCGATCAGGGGCCTTTGTTATACTCGATCAGGGAACTTTGTTATACTCGATCAGGGGGCTTTGTTATACTCAATCCGGGGTCTTTGTTATGCTTGATCAGGGGCCTTTGTTATACTCTACCAGGGGACTTTGTCATACTCGATCATGGGACTTTGTTATGCTCGACCAGGGGACTTTGTTATACTCGATCAGGGGACTTTGTTATAATCGACCAGGGGAATTTGTTATACTCGATCAGGGGACTTTGTTATACTCGATGAGGGGGCTTTGTTATACTCGATCAACGGACTTTGTTATACTCGAGCAGGGGACTTTATTTTACTCGAGCAGGGAACGTTGTTATACTCGATCAGGGGACTTTGATATACTCCTTCAGGCGCCTTTGTTATACTCGACCAGGGGTCTTTGTTATACTCGATCAAAGGACTTTGTTATACGCGATCAGGGGACTTTGTTATACTCGATGAGGAGGCTTTGTTATCCTCGATCAGCTGAATTTGCTATACTCCATCAGGCGTCTTTGTTATACTTGATCATGGGCTTTTGTTATACTCGTCCAGGGGACTTTGTTATACTCGATTAGGGGACTTTGTAATATCCGATGAGGGGGTTTCGTTATACTCGATGAGGGGCCTTTGTTATACTCGATCAGGGGACTTTGTTATACTCGATCATGGGACTTTGTTATACTCGACCAGGGGAGTTTGTTATACTCAATTAGGGGACTTTACTATACTCGATGAGGGGACTTTGTTATACTCGATCACGGGCCTTTGTTATACTCGATAAGGGAACTTTGTTATACTCGATCAGGGGACTTTGTTATACTCGACCAGGGGAGTTTGTTATACTCGATCAGGGGACTTTACTATACTCGATGAGGGGACTTTGTTATACTCGCCCAGGGGCCTTTGTTATGCTCGACCAGGGGACTTTGTTATACTCGATGAGTGACCTTTGTTATACTCGATCAGGGGGCTTTATTATACTCGATCAGGGGACTTTTTTATACTCGATCAGGGGACTTTGTTATACTCGATCAAGCGGCTTTGTTATAATCGATCAGGGGACTTTGTTATCCTGGACCAGGGGCCTTTGTTATAGTCCACCAGGGGCCTTTGTTATACTCCACCAGGGGACTTTGTTATAGTCGATCAGGGGACTTTGTTATACTTGATCAGGGGGCTTTGTTATATTCGATTACGGGACTTTGTTGTACTCGATCAGAGGACTTTGTTATACACGATCAGGGGACTTTGTTATACTCGATCAGGAGACTTTGTTATACTGTACCAGGGGACTTTGTTATACTCGATCAGGGGACTTTGTTATCCTCGGATAGGGGATTTTGGTATATTCTCTCAGGGGACTTCGTTATACTCGTTTAGAGGACTTTGTTATACTCGACCAGGGGACATTGCTATACTCGATCAGGGCTTTTGTTATACTCGATCAAGGGACTTTGTTATACTCGATGAGGGGACTTTGTTATACTCGACCAGGGAACTTTGTTATGCTCGACCAGGGGACGTTGCTATACTCGATCAGGGGACTTTGTTATACTCGATCCGGGGACTTTGTTATAATCGATCAGGGGACTTTGTAATGCTCGATCAGGGGACTTTTTTATACTCGATTAGGGGACTTTGTTATACTCGATTAGGGGACTTTGTTATACTAGATCAGGGAACTTTGTTATACTCGATCAGGGGACTTTGTTAAACTCGATCAAGGGACTTTATTATACTCAATGAGGGGACTTTGTTATACTCGAGCAGGGGACTTTGTTATCTTCGATCAGGGGACTTTGTTATACTCGATTACGGGCTGTTGTTATACTCCATCAGGGGACTTTGTTATACTCGATGAGGGGGCTTTGTTATACTCGATCAGGGGACTCTGTTATACTCGATCAGGGGACTTTGTTATATTCGATCAGGGGCCTTTGTTATACTCAATAAGGGGACTTTGTTATACTCAACCAGGTGACTTTGTTATACACGATCAGTGGACTTTGTTATACTCGATCAGGGGACTTTGGTATACTCGATCAGGGGACTTTGTTTTACTCGATCAGAAGGCTTTGTTATACTCGACCAGGGACCATTGTTATTCTCGATCAGGGGGCTTTGTTATTTTCGATTAGGGGCCTTTGTTATACTCGATCAGGGGACTTTGTTATACTCGACCAGGGGATTTTGTTATAGTCGATCAGGGGACTTTGTTATACTCGACCAGAGGAATTTGTTATACTCGATCAGGAGACTTTGTTATACTGTACCAGGGGACTTTGTTATACTCGATCAGGGGACTTTGTTATCCTCGGTTAGGGGATTTTGGTATATTCTCTCAGGGGACTTCGTTATACTCGTTTAGAGGACTTTGTTATACTCGACCAGGGGACATTGCTATACTCGATCAGGGTTTTTGTTATACTCGATCAAGGGACTTTGTTATACTCGATGAGGGGACTTTGTTATACTCGACCAGGGAACTTTGTTATGCTCGACCAGGGGACGTTGCTATACTCGATCAGGGGACTTTGTTATACACGATCAGGGGACTTTGTTATACCCGATCAGGAGACTTTGTTATACTCGATTAGGGACCTTTGTTATACTCAACTAGGGGTCTATGTTATGCTCGATTAGGGGACTTTGTTAATCTCGATCAGAGGTCTTTGTTATACTCGATCAGGGGTCTTTGTTATGCTCGATCAGGGGACTTGTGTATATTGGATCAGGCTCCGTTGTTATACTCGATTAGGGGACTTTGTTAAACTCGATGAGGGGGCTTTATTATACTCGATCAGGGGTCTTTGTTATGCTCGATGAGGGTGCTTTGTTATACTCTACTAGGGGCATTTGCTATGCTCGATCAGGGGCTTTGTTATTCTCGAAGAGGGGCCTTTGTTATACTCGATTAGGGGACTTTGTTATATTCGACCAGGGGACTTTGTTATACCCGATCAGGGGATTTTGTTATATTCAACAGGGGGCTTTCTTATCCTCGACCAGGGGACTGTGTTATTCTCGATCAAGGGACTTTGTTATACTCGACCAGGGGACTTTGTTATACTCGATGAGGGACCTTTGTTATACTCGATAAGGAGGCTTTATTATACTCGATCAGGGGATTTTTTTACACCCGATCAGGGGATTTTGTTATACTCGATCAAGGGACTTTGTTATACTGGACCAGGGGCCTTTGTTATAGTCCACCAGGGGCCTTTGTTATACTCCACCAGGGGAATTTGTTATACTCGATCTGAGGACTTTGTTATACTCGACCAGGGGCCTTTGTTATCCTGAATCAGAGGCCTTTGTTATAGTCGACCAGGGAACTTTGTTATACTCGATCAGGGGACTTTGTTATACTTGATCAGGGGACTTTGCTATACTCGACCATGGGACTTTGTTATACTCATTCAGGGGACTTTGTTATACTCGACCAGGGGGTTGTGTTATACTCGATTAGGGGACTTTGTAATACTCGATGAGGGCCTTTTGTATACTCTATCAAGGGCCTTTGTTATACTCGATGAGGGGACTTTGTTATACTCGATTAGGGGACTTTGTTATTTTCTACCAGGGGTCTTTGTAATAATACTCGATCAAGGGATATGTTATACTCGACCAGGGACTTTGTTATACTCGATTAGGGGACTTTGTTATGCTCGATTAGGTGACTTTGTTATACTCGATCAGGGGACTTTGTTATACTCGACCAGAGTACTTTGTTATACTCGATCAGTGGCTTTGTTAAAGTCGATTAGGGGATTGTGTTGTACTCGATCAGGGGCTTTGTTATACTCGATCAGGGGCCTTTGTTATACTTGAAGAGGGGGCTTTGTTATACTGGATCAGGGGACTTTTTATACTCGATCAGGGGACTTTTTTATACACGATCAGGGGACTTTGTTATACCCGATCAAGAGACTTTGTTATACTCGATCAGGAGACTTTGTTATACTCAATGAGGGGCTTTTGTTACACTCCATCAGGGTACTTTGTTATACTCGATGAGGGGTCTTTGTTATACTCGATCAGGGGACTTTGTTATACTCGATCAGGGGACTTTGGTATACTTGAGCAGGGGACTTTGTTAAGCTCGATCATGGGACTTGGTTATACTCGATCAGGGAACTTTGTTATACTCGATCAGGAAAATTTGTTATACTCAATGAGGGGCCTTTGTTATACTCGAGCAGGGGACTTTGTTATCCTCGACTAGGGGACTTTGTTTTACTCGATCAGGGGACTTTGTTATACTCGATCAGGGGACTTTGGTATACTCGAGCAGGGGACTTTGTTCTGCTCGATCAATGGACTTTGTTATACTCGATTAGGGAACTTTGTTATACTCGATCAGGGGATTTTGTTATACTCGACCAGGGAAATTTGTTATACTCGAACAGAGGACTTTGTTATCCTCGACCAGGGGTCTTTGTTATACTCGATCAGGGGACTTTGTTATACTTGATCAGGGGCTTTGTTATAATCTATCAGGCGGACAATGTTTTACTCGATGAGGGGACTTTGTTATACTCGGTCAAGGGACTTTTTTATATTCGATGAGGTCGCTTTGTATACTCGATCAGGGGACTTTGTTATACTCGAAAAGGGGCTTTGTTATATTCGATCAGTTGACTTTGTTATACTCAATCAAAGGCCTTTGTTATACTCGATTAGAGGACTTTGTTATACTCTATCAGGGGACTTTGTTATAGTCGAGCAGGGGGCTTTGTTATACTCGATCAAGGGACTTTTTTATACTCGACCAAGAAACTTTGTTTTACTAGATCAGGGGACTTTGTTATACTCGATTCGGGGACTTTGTTATACTAGATCAGGGGACTTTATTAAAATTGATCAGGGGGCTTTTTTATGCTCGTTATGGGGACTTTGTTATACTCGACCAGGGGACTTTGTTTTACTCGATGAGGGGACTTATTTATACTCGATTAGGGGGCTTTGATGAACTCGATCAGGGGACTTTGTTATACTCGATCAGGGGACAAATTTATACTCGATGAGGGGGCTTTGTTATACTCGATCAGGGGACTGTGTTATACTCGACCAGCGGACTTTGTTATACTCGATCAGGGGACTTTATTATACTTGATGAGAGGACTTTGTAATATACAATCAGGGGGGCTTTGTTATACTCGCCCAGGGACCTTTGTTATGCTCGTTAAGGGGAATTTGTTATACTCGATGAGGGGCATTTGTTATACTCGATGAAGGGCCTTTGCTATACTCGATCAGGGGACTTTGTTAGACTCGATTAGGGGCCTTTGTTATACTCGATCAGGGGACTTTGTTATACTCGATGAGGGGCCTTTGTTATACTCGATTAGGGGACTTATTTATACTCGATGAGGGGGCTTTGATATACTCGATCAGAGGACTTTGTTATACTCGATCAGGGGACTTTGTTATACTCGATGATTGGGCTTTGTTATACTCGATCAGGGGACTTTGTTATACTCCATCAGGGGTCTTTGTTATCCTTGATCAGGGGCCTTTGTTATACTCGACCAGGGGACTTTGATATACACGATGAGGCGGCTTTGTTATACTCGACGATGGGTCTTTGTTTTGCTCGATCAGGGGACTTATTTATACTCGATGAGGGGGCTTTGATATACTCGATCAGAGGACTTTTTTATACTCGATCAGGGGACTTTGTTATACTCGATGATTGGGCTTTGTTATACTCGATCAGGGGCCTTTGTTATAGTCGACCAGGAGACTTTGTTATACTCGATCAGGGGACTTTGTTATACTCGATGAGGGGCCCTTGATATACTCGATCAGGCGACGTTGTTATACTCGATGAGGGCCTTTGTTATACTCGACCTGGGGACTTTGTTATACTCGATCAGGGGACTTTGTTATACTCGATGAGGGGCCCTTGATATACTCGATCAGGGGACTTATTTATACTCGATGAAGGGGCTTTGATATACTCGATCAGAAGACTTTGTTATACTCGATCAGGGGACTTTGTTATACTCGATGATTGGGCTTTGTTATACTTAATCAGGGGCCTTTGTTATACTCGACCAGGGGACTTTGTTATACTCGATTAGGGGACTTATTTATACTCGATGAGGGGGTTTTGATATACTCGATCAGGGGACCTTGTTATACACCATCAGGGGTCATTGTTATCCTTGATCAGGGGCCTTTGTTATACCCGACCAGGGGACTTTGTTATACTCGATCAGGGGACTTTGTTATACTCCATCAAGGGTCTTTGTTATCCTTGATCAGGGGCCTTTCTTATACTCGACCAGAGGACTTTGTTATACTCGATCAGGGGACTTTGTTATGCTCGACCAGGGGACTTTGTTATACTCGATTAGGGAACTTATTTATACTCGATGAGGGGGATTTGATATACTCGATCAGGGGACCTTGTTATACACCATCAGGGGTCATTGTTATCCTTGATCAGGGGCCTTTGTTATACCCGGCCAGGGGACTTTGTTATACTCGATCAGGGGACATTATTATGCTCGACTAGGGGACTTTGTTATACTCGATTAGGGGACTTTGTTGTACTCGACCAGGGGAATTTGTTATACTCGATCAGGAGACTTTGTTATACTCGATGAGGGGCCTTTGTTATACTCGACCAGGGGACTTTGTTATACTCGACCAGGGGACTTTGTTATACTCGATGAGGGGCCCTTGATATACTCGATCAGGTTACTTATTTATTTTCGATGATTGGGCTTTGCTATACTCGATCAGGGGACTTTGTTATACTCCATCAGGGGTCTTTGTTATCCTTGATCAGGGGCCTTTGTTATACTCGACCAGGAGACTTTGTTATACTCGATCAAGGGACTTTGTTATGCTCGACGAGGGGACTTTGTTATACTCGAGTAGGGGACTTTGTTGTACTCGACCAGGGGAATTTGTTATACTCGATCAGGGGACTTTGTTATACTCGATGAGTGGGCTTTGTTATACTCGATCAACGGACTTTGTTATACTCGATTAGGGGACTTTGTTATACTCGATCAGGGACTTTGTTATACTCAATCAGGGGACTTTGTTATACTCGATGAGGGGCCCTTGTTATACTCGATCAGGGACTTATTTATACTCGATGAGGGGCCTTTGTTATACTCGACCTGGGGACTTTGTTATACTCGATCATGGGACTTTGTTATACTCGATGAGGGGCCCTTGATATACTCGATCAGGGGACTTATTTATACTCGATGAAGGGGCTTTGATATACTCGATCAGAGGACTTTGTTATACTCGATCAGGGGACTTTGTTATACTCGATGATTGGGCTTTGTTATACTTGATCAGGGGCCTTTGTTATACTCGACCAGGGGACTTTGTTATACTCGATCAGGGAACTTTGTTATGCTCGACCAGGAAACTTTGTTATACTCGATCAGGGGATTTTGTTATGCTCGACCACGGGACTTTGTTATACTCGATCAGGGGACTTTGTTATTCTCCATCATGGGTCTTTGTTATCCTTGATCAGGGGTCTTTGTTATACTCGACCAGGGGAGTTTGTTATACTCGATCAGGGGCCTTTGTTATACTCGACCAGGGGACTTTGTTATACTCGATCAGGGGACTTTGTTATACTCGAGAGGGGCCTTTGTTATACTCGATCAGGGGACTTATTTATACTCGTTGAGGGGGCTTTGATATACTCGATCAGAGGACTTTGTTATACTCGATCAGAGGACTTTGTTATACTCGATGATCGGGCTTTGTTATACTTGATCAGGGGCCTTTGTTATACTCCATCAGGGGTCTTTGTTATCCTTGATCAGGGGTCTTTGTTATACTCGACCAGAGAACTTTGTTATACTCGATCAGGGGACTTTCTTATGCTCGACAACGGGACTTTGTTATACTCGATGAGGCGGCTTTGTTATACTCGACGAGGGGTCTTTGTTTTGCTCGTTCAGGGGACTTTTTTATACTCGATCAGGGGCCTTTGTTATACTCGACCAGGGGACTTTATAATACTCGATCAGGGGTCTTTGTGTTCCTCGATAAGGGGCCTTTGTTATACTCGACCAGGGGATTTGTTATACACGATCAGGGGACTTTGTTATACTCGATTAAGGGACTTTGTTATAATCGACCAGGGGACTTTGTTATAATCGATCAGGGGACTTTGTTATACTCCATCAGGGGTCTTTGATATCCTTGATCAGGGGCCTTTGTTATACTCGACTAGGGAACTTTGTTATACTCGATCAGGGGACTTTCTTATGCTCGACCACGGGACTTTGTTATACTCGATGAGGCGGCTTTGTTATACTCGATGAGGAGTCTTTGTTTTGCTCGTTCAGGGGACTTTTTTTATACTCGATCAGGGGCCTTTGTTATACTCGACCACGGGACTTTGTTATACTCGATCAGGGGGCTTTGTTTTCCTCGATAAGGGGCCTTTGTTATACTCGACCAGGGGATTTGTTATACCCGATCAGGGGACTTTGTTATACATGATCAGGGGACTTTGTAATATACGATCAGGGGGCTTTGTTATACTCGACTAGGGACCTTTGTTATGCTCGTTAAGGGGACTTTCTGATACTCGATCAAAGGCCTTTGTTATACTCGATTAGGGACCTTTGTTATACTCTACTAGGGGTCTATGTTATGCTCGATTAGGGGACTTTGTTAATCTCGATCAGAGGTCTTTGTTATACTCGATCAGGGGTCTTTGTTATGCTCGATCAGGGGACTTGTGTATATTGGATCAGGCGCCGTTGTTATACTCGATTAGGGGACTTTGTTAAACTCGATGAGGGGGCTTTATTATACTCGATCAGGGGTCTTTGTTATGCTCGATGAGGGGCCTTTGTTATACTCGATTAGGGGACTTTGTTATATTCGACCAGGGGACTTTGTTATACCCGATCAGGGTACTTTGTTATACTCCACCAGGGGACTTTGTTATACTTGATTAGGGGACTTTGTTATATTCGATCAGGGGACATTGTTATACTCGACTAGGGTGCTTTGTTCTTCTCTACTAGGGGTCTATGTTATGCTCGATTAGGGGGCTTTTTTATTCTCGATCAGTGGCCTTTGTTATACTCCACCCGGGGACTTTGTTATACTTGATCAGGTTACTTTTTTTTCGATCAAAGTACTTTGTTATATTCGATGAGGGGACTCTCTTATACTCGATCAGGGGGCTTTGTTAGACACGTTCAGGGGCCTATGTTATTCTCGATCAAGGGACTTTGTTATACTCGATGAGGGACCTTTGTTATACTCGATAAGGAGGCTTTATTATACTCGATCAGGGGATTTTTTTATACCCGATCAGGGGACTTTGTTATACTCGATCAAGGAACTTTGTTATACTGGACCAGGGGCCTTTGTTATAGTCCACCAGGGGCCTTTGTTATACTCCACCAGGGGAATTTGTTATACTCGATCTGGGGACTTTGTTATACTCGACCAGGGGCCTTTGTTATCCTGAATCAGAGGCCTTTGTTATAGTCGACCAGGGAACTTTGTTATACTCGATCAGGGGACTTTGTTATACTTGATCAGGGGACTTTGCTATACTCGACCATGGGACTTTGTTATACTCATTCAGGGGACTTTGTTATACTCGACCAAGGGGTTGTGTTATACTCGATTAGGGGACTTTGTAATACTCGATGAGGGCCTTTTGTATACTCTATCAAGGGCCTTTGTTATACTCGATGAGGGGACTTTGTTATACTCGATTAGGGGACTCTGTTATTTTCTACCAGGGGACTTTGTAATAATACTCGATCAAGGGATATGTTATACTCGACCAGGGACTTTGTTATACTCGATTAGGGGACTTTGTTATGCTCGATTAGGTGACTTTGTTATACTCGATCAGGGGACTTTGTTATACTCGACCAGAGTACTTTGTTATACTCGATCAGTGGCTTTGTTAAAGTCGATTAGGGGATTGTGTTGTACTCGATCAGGGGCTTTGTTATACTCGATCAGGGGCCTTTGTTATACTCGATGAGGGGGCTTTGTTATACTGGATCAGGGGACTTTTTATACTCGATCAGGGGACTTTTTTATACACGATCAGGGGACTTTGTTATACCCGATCAAGAGACTTTGTTATACTCGATCAGGAGACTTTGTTATACTCAATGAGGAGCTTTTGTTACACTCCATCAGGGTACTTTGTTATAGTCGAGCAGGGGGCTTTGTTATACTCGATCAGGGGACTTTGTTATACTCGACCAAGAAACTTTGTTTTACTAGATCAGGGGACTTTGTTATACTCGATTCGGGGACTTTGTTATACTCGATCAGGGGACTTTATTAAAATTGATCAGGGGGCTTTTTTATGCTCGTTATGGGGACTTTGTTATACTCGACCAGGAGACTTTGTTTTACTCGATGAGGGGACTTATTTATACTCGATGAGGGGGCTTTGATAAACTCGATCAGGGGACTTTGTTATACTCGATCAGGGGACAAATTTATACTCGATGAGGGGGCTTTGTTATACTCGATCAGGGGACTGTGTTATACTCGACCAGCGGACTTTGTTATACTCGATCAGGGGACTTTATTATACTTGATGAGAGGACTTTGTAATATACAATCAGGGGGGCTTTGTTATACTCGCCCAGGGACCTTTGTTATGCTCGTTAAAGGGAATTTGTTATACTCGATGAGGGGCATTTGTTATACTCGATGAAGGGCCTTTGCTATACTCGATCAGGGGACTTTGTTAGACTCGATTAGTGGCCTTTGTTATACTCGATCAGGGGACTTTGTTATACTCGATGAGGGGCCTTTGTTATACTCGATTAGGGGACTTATTTATACTCGATGAGGGGGCTTTGATATACTCGATCAGAGGACTTTTTTATACTCGATCAGGGGACTTTGTTATACTCGATGATTGGGCTTTGTTATACTCGATCAGGGGACTTTGTTATACTCCATCAGGGGTCTTTGTTATCCTTGATCAGGGGCCTTTGTTATACTCGACCAGGGGACTTTGATATACACGATGAGGCGGCTTTGTTATACTCGACGATGGGTCTTTGTTTTGCTCGATCAGGGGACTTATTTATACTAGATGAGGGGGCTTTGATATACTCGATCAGAGGACTTTTTTATACTCGATCAGGGGACTTTGTTTTACTCGATGAGGGGACTTATTTATACTCGATGAGGGGGCTTTGATGAACTCGATCAGGGGACTTTGTTATACTCGATCAGGGGACAAATTTATACTCGATGAGGGGGCTTTGTTATACTCGATCAGGGGACTGTGTTATACTCGACCAGCGGACTTTGTTATACTCGATCAGGGGACTTTATTATACTTGATGAGAGGACTTTGTAATATACAATCAGGGGGGCTTTGTTATACTCGCCCAGGGACCTTTGTTATGCTCGTTAAGGGGAATTTGTTATACTCGATGAGGGGCATTTGTTATACTCGATGAAGGGCCTTTGCTATACTCGATCAGGGGACTTTGTTAGACTCGATTAGGGGCCTTTGTTATACTCGATCAGGGGACTTTGTTATACTCGATGAGGGGCCTTTGTTATACTCGATTAGGGGACTTATTTATACTCGATGAGGGGGCTTTGATATACTCGATCAGAGGACTTTGTTATACTCGATCAGGGGACTTTGTTATACTCGATGATTGGGCTTTGTTATACTCGATCAGGGGACTTTGTTATACTCCATCAGGGGTCTTTGTTATCCTTGATCAGGGGCCTTTGTTATACTCGACCAGGGGACTTTGATATACACGATGAGGCGGCTTTGTTATACTCGACGATGGGTCTTTGTTTTGCTCGATCAGGGGACTTATTTATACTCGATGAGGGGGCTTTGATATACTCGATCAGAGGACTTTTTTATACTCGATCAGGGGACTTTGTTATACTCGATGATTGGGCTTTGTTATACTCGATCAGGGGCCTTTGTTATAGTCGACCAGGAGACTTTGTTATACTCGATCAAGGGACTTTGTTATGCTCGACCAGGGGACTTTGTTATACTCGATTAGGGGACTTTGTTGTACTCGACCAGGGGAATTTGTTATACTCGATCAGGGGACTTTGTTATACTCGATGAGTGGGCTTTGTTATACTCGATCAACGGACTTTGTTATACTCGATTAGGGGACTTTGTTATACTCGACCAGGGGACTTTGTTATACTCAATCAGGGGACTTTGTTATACTCGATGAGGGGCCTTTGTTATACTCGATCAGGGGACTTATTTATACTCGATGAGGGGGCTTTGATATACTCGATCAGAGGACTTTGTTATACTCGATCAGGGGACTTTGTTATACTCGATGATTGGTCTTTGTTATACTCGATCAGGGGCCTTTGTTATAGTCGACCAGGGCACTTTGTTATACTCGATCAGGGGACTTTGTTATACTCGATGAGGGGCCCTTGATATACTCGATCAGGCGAATTTGTTATACTCGATGAGGGGCCTTTGTTATACTCGACCTGGGGACTTTGTTATACTCGATCATGGGACTTTGTTATACTCGATGAGGGGCCCTTGATATACTCGATCAGGGGACTTATTTATACTCGATGAAGGGGCTTTGATATACTCGATCAGAGGACTTTGTTATACTCGATCAGGGGACTTTGTTATACTCGATGATTGGGCTTTGTTATATTTGATCAGGGGCCTTTGTTATACTCGACCAGGGGACTTTGTTATACTCGATCAGGGAACTTTGTTATGCTCGACCAGGAAACTTTGTTATACTCGATCAGGGGATTTTGTTATGCTCGACCACGGGACTTTGTTATACTCGATCAGGGGACTTTGTTATTCTCCATCATGGGTCTTTGTTATCCTTGATCAGGGGTCTTTGTTATACTCGACCAGGGGAGTTTGTTATACTCGATCAGGGGCCTTTGTTATACTCGACCAGGGGACTTTGTTATACTCGATCAGGGGACTTTGTTATACTCGAGAGGGGCCTTTGTTATACTCGATCAGGGGACTTATTTATACTCGTTGAGGGGGCTTTGATATACTCGATCAGAGGACTTTGTTATACTCGATCAGGGGACTTTGTTATACTCGATGATCGGGCTTTGTTATACTTGATTAGGGGCCTTTGTTATACTCCATCAGGGGTCTTTGTTATCCTTGATCAGGGGTCTTTGTTATACTCGACCAGAGAACTTTGTTATACTCGATCAGGGGACTTTCTTATGCTCGACAACGGGACTTTGTTATACTCGATGAGGCGGCTTTGTTATACTCGACGAGGGGTCTTTGTTTTGCTCGTTCAGGATACTTTTTTATACTCGATGAGGGGCCTTTGTTATACTCGACCAGGGGACTTTGTAATACTCGATCAGGGGGCTTTGTGTTCCTCGATAAGGGGCCTTTGTTATACTCGACCAGGGGATTTGTTATACTCGATCAGGGGACTTTGTTATACTCGACCAAGAAACTTTGTTTTATTAGATCAGGGGACTTTGTTATACTCGATTCGGGGACTTTGTTATACTCGATCAGGGGACTTTATTAAAATTGATCAGGGGGCTTTTTTATGCTCGTTATGGGGACTTTGTTATACTCGACCAGGGGACTTTGTTTTACTCGATGAGGGGACTTATTTATACTCGATGAGGGGGTTTTGATGAACTCGATCAGGGGACTTTGTTATACTCGATCAGGGGACAAATTTATACTCGATGAGGGGGCTTTGTTATACTCAATCAGGGGACTGTGTTATACTCGACCAGCGGACTTTTTTTTATACTTGATCAGGGGACTTTATTATACTTGATGAGAGGACTTTGTAATATACAATCAGGGGGGCTTTGTTATACTCGCCCAGGGACCTTTGTTATGCTCGTTAAGGGGAATTTGTTATACTCGATGAGGGGCATTTGTTATACTCGATGAAGGGCCTTTGCTATACTCGATCAGGGGACTTTGTTAGACTCGATTAGGGGCCTTTGTTATACTCGATCAGGGGACTTTGTTATACTCGATGAGGGGCCTTTGTTATACTCGATTAGGGGACTTATTTATACTCGATGAGGGGGCTTTGATATACTCGATCAGAGGACTTTGTTATACTCGATCAGGGGACTTTGTTATACTCGATGATTGGGCTTTGTTATACTCGATCAGGGGACTTTGTTATACTCCATCAGGGGCTTTGTTATCCTTGATCAGGGGCCTTTGTTATACTCGACCAGGGGACTTTGATATACACGATGAGGCGGCTTTGTTATACTCGACGATGGGTCTTTGTTTTGCTCGATCAGGGGACTTATTTATACTCGATGAGGGGGCTTTGATATACTCGATCAGAGGACTTTTTTATACTCGATCAGGGGACTTTGTTATACTCGATGATTGGGCTTTGTTATACTCGATCAGGGGCCTTTGTTATAGTCGACCAGGAGACTTTGTTATACTCGATCAGGGGACTTTGTTATACTCGATGAGGGGCCCTTGATATACTCGATCAGGCGACGTTGTTATACTCGATGAGGGCCTTTGTTATACTCGACCTGGGGACTTTGTTATACTCGATCAGGGGACTTTGTTATACTCGATGAGGGGCCCTTGATATACTCGATCAGGGGACTTATTTATACTCGATGAAGGGGCTTTGATATACTCGATCAGAAGACTTTGTTATACTCGATCAGGGGACTTTGTTATACTCGATGATTGGGCTTTGTTATACTTAATCAGGGGCCTTTGTTATACTCGACCAGGGGACTTTGTTATACTCGATTAGGGGACTTATTTATACTCGATGAGGGGGTTTTGATATACTCGATCAGGGGACCTTGTTATACACCATCAGGGGTCATTGTTATCCTTGATCAGGGGCCTTTGTTATACCCGACCAGGGGACTTTGTTATACTCGATCAGGGGACTTTGTTATACTCCATCAAGGGTCTTTGTTATCCTTGATCAGGGGCCTTTCTTATACTCGACCAGAGGACTTTGTTATACTCGATCAGGGGACTTTGTTATGCTCGACCAGGGGACTTTGTTATACTCGATTAGGGAACTTATTTATACTCGATGAGGGGGATTTGATATACTCGATCAGGGGACCTTGTTATACACCATCAGGGGTCATTGTTATCCTTGATCAGGGGCCTTTGTTATACCCGGCCAGGGGACTTTGTTATACTCGATCAGGGGACATTATTATGCTCGACTAGGGGACTTTGTTATACTCGATTAGGGGACTTTGTTGTACTCGACCAGGGGAATTTGTTATACTCGATCAGGAGACTTTGTTATACTCGATGAGGGGCCTTTGTTATACTCGACCAGGGGACTTTGTTATACTCGACCAGGGGACTTTGTTATACTCGATGAGGGGCCCTTGATATACTCGATCAGGTTACTTATTTATTTTCGATGATTGGGCTTTGCTATACTCGATCAGGGGACTTTGTTATACTCCATCAGGGGTCTTTGTTATCCTTGATCAGGGGCCTTTGTTATACTCGACCAGGAGACTTTGTTATACTCGATCAAGGGACTTTGTTATGCTCGACCAGGGGACTTTGTTATACTCGATTAGGGGACTTTGTTGTACTCGACCAGGGGAATTTGTTATACTCGATCAGGGGACTTTGTTATACTCGATGAGTGGGTTTTGTTATACTCGATCAACGGACTTTGTTATACTCGATTAGGGGACTTTGTTATACTCGACCAGGGGACTTTGTTATACTCAATCAGGGGACTTTGTTATACTCGATGAGGGGCCTTTGTTATACTCGATCAGGGGACTTATTTATACTCGATGAGGGGGCTTTGATATACTCGATCAGAGGACTTTGTTATACTCGATCAGGGGACTTTGTTATACTCGATGAGGGGCCCTTGATATACTCGATCAGGCGACTTTGTTATGCTCGATGAGGGGCCTTTGTTATACTCGACCTGGGGACTTTGTTATACTCGATCATGGGACTTTGTTATACTCGATGAGGGGCCCTTGATATACTCGATCAGGGGACTTATTTATACTCGATGAAGGGGCTTTGATATACTCGATCAGAGGACTTTGTTATACTCGATCAGGGGACTTTGTTATACTCGATGATTGGGCTTTGTTATACTTGATCAGGGGCCTTTGTTATACTCGACCAGGGGACTTTGTTATACTCGATCAGGGAACTTTGTTATGCTCGACCAGGAAACTTTGTTATACTCGATCAGGGGATTTTGTTATGCTCGACCACGGGACTTTGTTATACTCGATCAGGGGACTTTGTTATTCTCCATCATGGGTCTTTGTTATCCTTGATCAGGGGTCTTTGTTATACTCGACCAGGGGAGTTTGTTATACTCGATCAGGGGCCTTTGTTATACTCGACCAGGGGACTTTGTTATACTCGATCAGGGGACTTTGTTATACTCGAGAGGGGCCTTTGTTATACTCGATCAGGGGAGTTATTTATACTCGTTGAGGGGGCTTTGATATACTCGATCAGAGGACTTTGTTATACTCGATCAGAGGACTTTGTTATACTCGATGATCGGGCTTTGTTATACTTGATCAGGGGCCTTTGTTATACTCCATCAGGGGTCTTTGTTATCCTTGATCAGGGGTCTTTGTTATACTCGACCAGAGAACTTTGTTATACTCGATCAGGGGACTTTCTTATGCTCGACAACGGGACTTTGTTATACTCGATGAGGCGGCTTTGTTATACTCGACGAGGGGTCTTTGTTTTGCTCGTTCAGGGGACTTTTTTATACTCGATCAGGGGCCTTTGTTATACTCGACCAGGGGACTTTATAATACTCGATCAGGGGGCTTTGTGTTCCTCGATAAGGGGCCTTTGTTATACTCGACCAGGGGATTTGTTATACTCGATCAGAGGACTTTGTTATACTCGATTAAGGGACTTTGTTATAATCGACCAGGGGACTTTGTTATACTCGATCAGGAGACTTTGTTATACTCGATGAGGGGCCTTTGTTATACTCGACCAGGGGATTTTGTTATACTCGACCAGGGGACTTTGTTATACTCGATGAGGGGCCCTTGATATACTCGATCAGGTTACTTATTTATTTTCGATGATTGGGCTTTGCTATACTCGATCAGGGGACTTTGTTATACTCCATCAGGGGTCTTTGTTATCCTTGATCAGGGGCCTTTGTTATACCCGACCAGGAGACTTTGTTATACTCGATCAAGGGACTTTGTTGCTCGACCAGGGGACTTTGTTATACTCGATTAGGGGACTTTGTTGTACTCGACCAGGGGAATTTGTTATACTCGATCAGGGGACTTTGTTATACTCGATGAGTGGGCTTTGTTATACTCGATCAACGGACTTTGTTATACTCGATTAGGGGACTTTGTTATACTCGACCAGGGGACTTTGTTATACTCAATCAGGGGACTTTGTTATACTCGATGAGGGGCCTTTGTTATACTCGATCAGGGGACTTATTTATACTCGATGAGGGGGCTTTGATATACTCGATCAGAGGACTTTGTTATACTCGATCAGGGGACTTTGTTATACTCGATGAGGGGCCCTTGATATACTCGATCAGGCGACTTTGTTATGCTCGATGAGGGGCCTTTGTTATACTCGACCTGGGGACTTTGTTATACTCGATCATGGGACTTTGTTATACTCGATGAGGGGCCCTTGATATACTCGATCAGGGGACTTATTTATACTCGATGAAGGGGCTTTGATATACTCGATCAGAGGACTTTGTTATACTCGATCAGGGGACTTTGTTATACTCGATGATTGGGCTTTGTTATACTTGATCAGGGGCCTTTGTTATACTCGACCAGGGAACTTTGTTATACTCGATCAGGGAACTTTGTTATGCTCGACCAGGAAACTTTGTTATACTCGATCAGGGGATTTTGTTATGCTCGACCACGGGACTTTGTTATACTCGATCAGGGGACTTTGTTATTCTCCATCATGGGTCTTTGTTATCCTTGATCAGGGGTCTTTGTTATACTCGACCAGGGGAGTTTGTTATACTCGATCAGGGGCCTTTGTTATACTCGACCAGGGGACTTTGTTATACTCGATCAAGGGACTTTGTTATGCTCGACCAGGGGACTTTGTTATACTCGATTAGGGGACTTTGTTGTACTCGACCAGGGGAATTTGTTATACTCGATCAGGGGACTTTGTTATACTCGATGAGTGGGCTTTGTTATACTCGATCAACGGACTTTGTTATACTCGATTAGGGGACTTTGTTATACTCGACCAGGGGACTTTGTTATACTCAATCAGGGGACTTTGTTATACTCGATGAGGGGCCTTTGTTATACTCGATCAGGGGACTTATTTATACTCGATGAGGGGGCTTTGATATACTCGATCAGAGGACTTTGTTATACTCGATCAGGGGACTTTGTTATACTCGATGAGGGGCCCTTGATATACTCGATCAGGCGACTTTGTTATACTCGATGAGGGGCCTTTGTTATACTCGACCTGGGGACTTTGTTATACTCGATCATGGGACTTTGTTATACTCGATGAGGGGCCCTTGATATACTCGATCAGGGACTTATTTATACTCGATGAAGGGGCTTTGATATACTCGATCAGAGGACTTTGTTATACTCGATCAGGGGACTTTGTTATACTCGATGATTGGGCTTTGTTATACTTGATCAGGGGACTTTGTAATACTCGATCAGGGGGCTTTGTGTTCCTCGATAAGGGGCCTTTGTTATACTCGACCAGGGGATTTGTTATACTCGATCAGAGGACTTTGTTATACTCGATTAAGGGACTTTGTTATAATCGACCAGGGGACTTTGTTATAATCGATCAGGGGACTTTGTTATACTCCATCAGGGGTCTTTGATATCCTTGATCAGGGGCCTTTGTTATACTCGACCAGGGAACTTTGTTATACTCGATCAGGGGACTTTCTTATGCTCGACCACGGGACTTTGTTATACTCGATGAGGCGGCTTTGTTATACTCGATGAGGGGTCTTTGTTTTGCTCGTTCAGGGGACTTTTTTTATACTCGATCAGGGGCCTTTGTTATACTCGACCACGGGACTTTGTTATACTCGATCAGGGGGCTTTGTTTTCCTCGATAAGGGGCCTTTGTTATACTCGACCAGGGGATTTGTTAAACTCGATCAGGGGACTTTGTTATACATGATCAGGGGACTTTGTAATATACGATCAGGGGGCTTTGTTATACTCGACTAGGGACCTTTGTTATGCTCGTTAAGGGGACTTTCTGATACTCGATCAAAGGCCTTTGTTATACTCGATTAGGGACCTTTGTTATACTCTACTAGGGGTCTATGTTATGCTCGATTAGGGGACTTTGTTAATCTCGATCAGAGGTCTTTGTTATACTCGATCAGGGGTCTTTGTTATGCTCGATCAGGGGACTTGTGTATATTGGATCAGGCGCCGTTGTTATACTCGATTAGGGGACTTTGTTAAACTCGATGAGGGGGCTTTATTATACTCGATCAGGGGTCTTTGTTATGCTCGATGAGGGGCCTTTGTTATACTCGATTAGGGGACTTTGTTATATTCGACCAGGGGACTTTGTTATACCCGATCAGGGTACTTTGTTATACTCCACCAGGGGACTTTGTTATACTTAATTAGGGGACTTTGTTATATTCGATCAGGGGACATTGTTATACTCGACGAGGGTGCTTTGTTATTCTCTACTAGGGGTCTATGTTATGCTCGATTAGGGGGCTTTGTTATTCTCGATCAGTGGCCTTTGTTATACTCCACCCGGGGACTTTGTTATACTTGATCAGGTTACTTTTTTTTCGATCAAAGTACTTTGTTATATTCGATGAGGGGACTTTCTTATACTCGATCAGGGGGCTTTGTTAGACACGTTCAGGGGCCTATGTTATTCTCGATCAAGGGACTTTGTTATACTCGACCAGGGGACTTTGTTATACTCGATGAGGGACCTTTGTTATACTCGATAAGGAGGCTTTATTATACTCGATCAGGGGATTTTTTTATACCCGATCAGGGGACTTTGTTATACTCGATCAAGGAACTTTGTTATACTGGACCAGGGGCCTTTGTTATAGTCCACCAGGGGCCTTTGTTATACTCCACCAGGGGAATTTGTTATACTCGATCTGGGGACTTTGTTATACTCGACCAGGGGCCTTTGTTATCCTGAATCAGAGGCCTTTGTTATAGTTGACCAAGGAACTTTGTTATACTCGATCAGGGGACTTTGTTATACTTGATCAGGGGACTTTGCTATACTCGACCATGGGACTTTGTTATACCCATTCAGGGGACTTTGTTATACTCGACCAAGGGGTTGTGTTATACTCGATTAGGGGACTTTGTAATACTCGATGAGGGCCTTTTGTATACTCTATCAAGGGCCTTTGTTATACTCGATGAGGGGACTTTGTTATACTCGATTAGGGGACTCTGTTATTTTCTACCAGGGGACTTTGTAATAATACTCGATCAAGGGATATGTTATACTCGACCAGGGACTTTGTTATACTCGATTAGGGGACTTTGTTATGCTCGATTAGGTGACTTTGTTATACTCGATCAGGGGACTTTGTTATACTCGACCAGAGTACTTTGTTATACTCGATCAGTGGCTTTGTTAAAGTCGATTAGGGGATTGTGTTGTACTCGATCAGGGGCTTTGTTATACTCGATCAGGGGCCTTTGTTATACTCGATGAGGGGGCTTTGTTATACTGGATCAGGGGACTTTTTATACTCGATCAGGGGACTTTTTTATACACGATCAGGGGACTTTGTTATACCCGATCAAGAGACTTTGTTATACTCGATCAGGAGACTTTGTTATACTCAATGAGGAGCTTTTGTTACACTCCATCAGGGTACTTTGTTATACTCGATGAGGGGTCTTTGTTATACTCGATCAGGGGACTTTGTTATACTCGGTCATGAGGCTTTGTTATACTCGATCAGGGGACTTTGTTATACTCGATCAGGGGACTTTGGTATACTTGAGCAGGGGACTTTGTTATCCTCAACCAGGCGACTTTGTTATACACGATCAGGGGACTTTGTTATACTCGATCAGGGGACTTTGGTATACTTGAGCAGGGGACTTTGTTATGCTCGATCATGGGACTTGGTTATACTCGATCAGGGAACTTTGTTATACTCGATCAGGAAAATTTGTTATACTCGATGAGGGGCCTTTGTTATACTCGAGCAGGGGACTTTGTTATCCTCGACTAGGGGACTTTGTTATACTCGATCAGGGGACTTTGTTATACTCGATCAGGGGACTTTGGTATACTCGAGCAGGGGACTTTGTTATGCTCGATCAAGGGACTTTGTTATAATCGATCAGGGAACTTTGTTATACTCGATCAGGGGACTTTGTTATACTCGACCAGGGAAATTTGTTATACTCGATCAGAGGACTTTGTTATCCTCGACCAGGGGTCTTTGTTATACTCGATCAGGGGACTTTGTTATACTTGATCAGGGGCTTTGTTATAATCTATCAGGCGGACAATGTTTTACTCGATGAGGGGACTTTGTTATACTCGGTTAAGGGACTTTTTTATATTCGATGAGGTCGCTTTGTATACTCGATCAGGGGACTTTGTTATACTCGAAGAGGGGGCTTTGTTATATTCGATCAGGGGACTTTGTTATACTCAATCAAAGGCCTTTGTTATACTCGATTAGAGGACTTTGTTATACTCTATCAGGGGACTTTGTTATAATCGAGCAGGGGGCTTTGTTATACTCGATCAGGGGACTTTGTTATACTCGACCAAGAAACTTTGTTTTACTAGATCAGGGGACTTTGTTATACTCGATTCGGGGACTTTGTTATACTCGATCAGGGGACTTTATTAAAATTGATCAGGGGGCTTTTTTATGCTCGTAATGGGGACTTTGTTATACTCGACCAGGGGACTTTGTTTTACTCGATGAGGGGACTTATTTATACTCGATGAGGGGGCTTTGATGAACTCGATCAGGGGACTTTGTTATACTCGATCAGGGGACAAATTTATACTCGATGAAGGGGCTTTGTTATACTCGATCAGGGGACTGTGTTATACTCGACCAGCGGACTTTGTTATATTCGATCAGGGGACTTTATTATACTTGATGAGGGGACTTTGTAATATACAATCAGGGGGGCTTTGTTATACTCGCCCAGGGACCTTTGTTATGCTCGTTAAGGGGAATTTGTTATACTCGATCAGGGGCATTTGTTATACTCGATGAAGGGCCTTTGCTATACTCGATCAGGGGACTTTGTTAGACTCGATTAGGGGCTTTTGTTATACTCGATCAGGGGACTTTGTTATACTCGATGAGGGGCCTTTGTTATACTCGATCAGGGGACTTATTTATACTCGATGAGGGGGCTTTGATATACTCGATCAGAGGACTTTGTTATACTCGATCAGGGGACTTTGTTATACTCGATGATTGGTCTTTGTTATACTCGATCAGGGGACTTTGTTATACTCCATCAGGGGTCTTTGTTATCCTTGATCAGGGGCCTTTGTTATACTCGGCCAGGGGACTTTGATATACACGATGAGGCGGCTTTGTTATACTCGATGATGGGTCTTTGTTTTGCTCGATCAGGGGACTTATTTATACTAGATGAGGGGGCTTTGATATACTCGATCAGAGGACTTTTTTATACTCGATCAGGGGACTTTGTTTTACTCGATGAGGGGACTTATTTATACTCGATGAGGGGGCTTTGATGAACTCGATCAGGGGACTTTGTTATACTCGATCAGGGGACAAATTTATACTCGATGAGGGGGCTTTGTTATACTCGATCAGGGGACTGTGTTATACTCGACCAGCGGACTTTGTTATACTCGATCAGGGGACTTTATTATACTTGATGAGAGGACTTTGTAATATACAATCAGGGGGGCTTTGTTATACTTGCCCAGGGACCTTTGTTATGCTCGTTAAGGGGAATTTGTTATACTCGATGAGGGGCATTTGTTATACTCGATGAAGGGCCTTTGCTATACTCGATCAGGGGACTTTGTTAGACTCGATTAGGGGCCTTTGTTATACTCGATCAGGGGACTTTGTTATACTCGATGAGGGGCCTTTGTTATACTCGATTAGGGGACTTATTTATACTCGATGAGGGGGCTTTGATATACTCGATCAGAGGACTTTGTTATACTCGATCAGGGGACTTTGTTATACTCGATGATTGGGCTTTGTTATACTCGATCAGGGGACTTTGTTATACTCCATCAGGGGTCTTTGTTATCCTTGATCAGGGGCCTTTGTTATACTCGACCAGGGGACTTTGATATACACGATGAGGCGGCTTTGTTATACTCGACGATGGGTCTTTGTTTTGCTCGATCAGGGGACTTATTTATACTCGATGAGGGGGCTTTGATATACTCGATCAGAGGACTTTTTTATACTCGATCAGGGGACTTTGTTATACTCGATGATTGGGCTTTGTTATACTCGATCAGGGGCCTTTGTTATAGTCGACCAGGAGACTTTGTTATACTCGATCAAGGGACTTTGTTATGCTCGACCAGGGGACTTTGTTATACTCGATTAGGGGACTTTGTTGTACTCGACCAGGGGAATTTGTTATACTCGATCAGGGGACTTTGTTATACTCGATGAGTGGGTTTTGTTATACTCGATCAACGGACTTTGTTATACTCGATTAGGGGACTTTGTTATACTCGACCAGGGGACTTTGTTATACTCAATCAGGGGACTTTGTTATACTCGATGAGGGGCCTTGTTATACTCGATCAGGGGACTTATTTATACTCGATGAGGGGGCTTTGATATACTCGATCAGAGGACTTTGTTATACTCGATCAGGGGACTTTGTTATACTCGATGATTGGGCTTTGTTATACTTGATCAGGGGCCTTTGTTATACTCGACCAGGGGACTTTGTTATACTCGATCAGGGAACTTTGTTATATCGATGAGGCCCCGATATACCTTCGATCAGGCGATTTGTTATAATTACGAGGCCTTTGTTTATACTCGACCTGGGGGACTTTGTTATACCTCGATCATGGGACTTTGTTATACCTGATGAGGGGCCCTTGATATACCTTGGATCAGGGACTTATTTATACCGATGAAGGGGCTTTTGATATACTTTTGATCAGAGTGAATTTTGTTATACTCGATCAGGGGACTTTGTTGTACTCTGATGATTGGGCTTTGTTATACTCTGGATCAGCCTTTGTTATACTCTCGACCAGGGGACTTTGTTATACTCGATCAGGGGAACTTTGTTATGCTCGACCAGGAAACTTTGTTATACTCGATCAGGGGATTTTGTTATGCCTGACCACGGACTTTGTTATACCTGTTCAGGGACTTTATATATTCTCCATCATAAGTCTTTTGTTATCCTTGATCAGGGGTCTTTTGTTATACCCGACCAGGGAGTTTGTTACATTCTCGATCCGGGGCCTTTGTTATACTCGCCACCAGGGGACTTTGTTATACCTCGATTAGGGGGACTTTGTTATACTCGAGAGGGCCTCGTTATACTCTGGATCAGGGGACTGGTCATACCGTTGAGGGGGCTTTTGATATACTCGATCAGAGGATTCCTATATACTCGATCAGGGACTTTGTTATACCTGATGATCGGGCTTTGTTATACTTGGATTAGGGGCCTTTGTTATACCCATCAGGGTCTTTGTTATCCTGATCAGGGGGTCTTTGTTATAATTTCCGACCAGAGAACTTTTGTTATACTCGGATCAGGGACTTTCTTATGCTCGACAACGGACTTGTTATACCCGATGAGGCGGCTTTATTATAATTTACCTAGGGTCTTTGTTTTGCCTGCTCAGGATACTTTTTTATACTCGATGAGGGGCCTTGTTATACCTCGCTGACCAGGGGGACTTTGTAATACTGATCAGGGCTTTGTGTTCCTCGATAAGGGCCT
>NW_024731835.1:0-17624 GCF_018991925.1 Homarus americanus | reverse complement strand
GTGTGCCTGGGACTGAAAGTGTACCAAGTGTCAGAGTGGCCTGTGAGTGTCAGGAGGTGTACCTGGCATTGTCAGTTGTGTGCCTGGGGAGTGTCGGAGGTGTACCTGGGACTGTGAAAGTGTGCCTGGGGAGTGTCGGAGGTGTACCTGTGGTGTCGGAGGTGTTCACCAGAGGTGCTCAGAGGTGTACTTATAGGAGTGTCAGCGGTGTGCAAGTGTCAGGTGTGCCTGGGTGTGAAAGAGTCAGAAATTGCAAGGTGTCGGAGGTGTGCCTGGGTGTCGGAGGTGTAATCTGGAGTGTCAGAGGTGGCACTTTGGGGTGGTCAGGGGATGTGCCTGGGGTGTCGGCGGTGTGCCTGGAGTGTGGGGTGTGCCTGGGGAGTGTCGGCGGTGGACCTGGGGTGTTAGATGTGTGTCAGGGGAGTGACAGAGGAGTGCCTAAGAGTGTCAGAGGTGTGCCTGGGGTGTCAGTGGTGTGCCTGCAGTGTGGAGGGTGTGCCTGGGGAGTGTCAGAGGTGTGCCTGGGGTGTCAGAATTTGCCTGGGGTTTCAGAGGTGTATCTGGGGAGTGTTGAACGTGTGCCTAGGTGTCAGGGGTGTACTTGAGGGGATGTCAGGGGTGTGCAGGTGTCAGAGGTGTGCCTGTGAGGTGTCAGGTGTGCCTGGGGAGTGTCAGAGGTGTACATGGGGTGTCGGGTGTACCTGGGTGTCTGGGGTGTGCCTGGGGTGTACAAGTTGTGCCTGGGGTGTCTGGGGTGTGCCTGGGAGTGTCAGAGGGTGTGCCTGGGAGTGTCGTGGGTGTGCATGGGTCTGTCAGAGGTGTGCCTGGCGGTGTCAGCGGTGTGCCTGGGATTGTCAGGGTGTGCTGGGTGTCTGGTTGTGCAGGGGGTGTCTGGGGTGTGCTGGGGTTTCTGGAGTGTGCCTGGGGAGTGTCAGAGAGTACCAGGGAATGTCTGGGGAGTGCCTGGGGATGTGGGAGGTGTGCTTGCGGTGTGTGGGGTGTGCCTGGGGTGTCTGGGGTGTGCCTGGGGTCAGAGGTGTGCCTTGGGTGTCAGAGGGATAGCAGGAGTGTCAGAGATGTGCCTGGGGTGTCAGGGGGTGTACCTGGGAGTATCGGAGGTTTACCTGGGAGTGTCAGGTTGTGCCTGGGGAGTGTCGGAGGCGGAACTGGGAGTGTCAAGGAGGTGTGCCTAGGAGTGTCAGAGGTGTGCCTGGCTGTGTCAGAGGTGTGCCTGGGGAGTGTCAGAATGTGCCACAGGAGTGTCAGAGGTGTATCTGGGAGCGTCGGACGTGTACCTAAGTGTCAGAGGTGTGCCAGGGAATGTCCAGTGGGTGGCAGGGGTGTCAGAGGTGTGCCTGGGGTGTCAGAGGTGTGCAGCAGGGTGTTGAAGTGTGCCTGGGGTGTCAGAGTTAGCCAACAGGGATGTGGGTGCTTGGGGTGTCAGGAGGTGTGCCTCCAGGTGTCAGAGGTGTACTTGGAGTGTTAAGTGTGCCTGGGAGTGTCAGGGTGTGCCTGGGGTGTCGGAGGTGTGCCTGGAGGTGTGAAGTGTGCCTGTTGGTGTCTGGGATGTGCCTGGAGTGTCAGGTGTGCCTGGGGTGTCAGCGGTGTGGCTGGGACTGTCAGGAGGTGTGCCTGGGAGTCTCAGGGGTGTGCCTGGGATGCCTCAGAGGTGTACCTGGGAGTGTCAGAGATGTGCCTGGGGGTGTCAGAGGTGTATCTGGGGTGTTGAACGTGTACCTGGGGTGTCAGAGGTGTACTTGGGGATGTCAGGTGGGTGCCTGGGTGTCAGAGGTGTGCCTGGGGTGTCAGGGGTGGCCTGGGGTGTCAGGAGGTGTGCCTGGGGTGTGTCGGAGGTGTGCCTGGGGTGTCTCAGTGTGCATGGGTGTCTGGGGTGTGCCTGGGATTGTCTGAAGGGTGTGCCTGGGGTGTCAGAGGTGTCCTGGGGTGTCAGGGTGTACATGGGTGTCAGAGGTGTACCTGGCGGTGTCGGCGGTGTGCCTGGGGTGTGTCAGGGGTGTGTGCCTGGGAGTGTCAGCAGAGGTGTGCCTGGGGAGTGTTGCGGGGTGTGTGCCTGGGGTGTCTGGGGTGTGCCTGGGGAGTGTCTGGGGGTGTATCTGGGGAGTGTTGGGCGATGTGCCTGGGGTGTCACCAGGTGTGCCAGGGGATGTCAGTGGGAGTGCCTGGGTTGTCTGGGGTGTGCCTGGGGTGTCTGGGGTGTGCAGTGGGGTTAGAGGTGTGCCTGGGGTGTCCAGAGGTGTGCCTGGAGTATCAGAGATGTGCCTGGGGTGTCAGAGGTGTGCCTGGGGAGTGTCAGGGGGTGTGGTGGGGTCTCAAGGTGTACCTGGGGAGTATCAGTGGTGCCTGGGAATATCAGGAGGTGTGCCTGGAATATCGGAGGTGTGCCTGGAGTGTCAGGGTGTGCTTTGGAGTGTCAGGAGGTGTGCCAGGGAGTGTCTGGGAATTGCCTGGGATTGTCAAAGTGTGCCTGGCAGTGTCCAGAGGTGTGCCTGGGTGTGAGATGTGCCCCAGGTGTCAGGGGGTGTATCTGGAGTGTCGGACGTGTGCATAAGTGTCAGAGGTGTACCAGGGAATGTCAATGGAGTATAAACAGGAGTGTCAGAGGTGTACCTGGGAGTGTCCAAGAGTGTACCTGGGAGTGTCTGGTGTACCTGGGAGTGTCAAGGTGTACTAGGCATGTCAGAGGTGCACTTGGGGTGTCAGAGGTGCCTTGGAGTGTCAGAGGTGTGCCTAGGCATGTCAGAGGTGCACTTGGGGAGTGTCAGAGGTGCACCTTGGGTGTCTGGTGTGCCTGGGAGTGTCTGAGGTGTTGCAGAGTGTCAAGGTGTACACAGCAGTGTCATGTGTGGTGTGCCTGGGGTGGCATGGGTGTGACAGGGATGTCGGTGGGTGCACCAGAGTTGTCAAGGGTGTGCAAGTGTCAGGGGTGGCAGGTTAGTCGGGAGGTGTGTGATTTGGGGTGTCGGAGGTGTGGCAGGGGTGTCAGGATGTGCCTGGGGTGTCGGCGGTGTGCCTGGGGAGTGTCTGGGGTGTGCCTGGGGTGTCTGCCGGTGGACCTGGGGTGTTAGATGTGTATCAGGGGTGACAGAGGAGTGCCTAAGAGTGTCAGGGTTTACCTGGGAGTGTCAGTGGTGTGCCTGGGGAATTGTCAGGGTGTGCCTGGTAGTGTCAGAGACTGTGCATGGGGTGTCAGAGATTTGCCTGGGGTGTCAGAGGTGTATCTGGGTGTTGAACGTGTGCCTGGGGTGTCAGAGGTGCAAGGGAATGTCAGGAGGTGTGCCTGGGGTGTCAGAGGTGTACCTGTGAGTGTCAGAGGTGTGCCTGGGAGTGTCAGAGGTGTGCCTGGGAGTGTCAGGGGTGTGCATGAGAGTGTCGGAGGTGTGCCTGGGAGTGTCTGGGGTGTGCCTGGGGTGTCTGAGGTGTGCCTGGGGTCTGGGGTGTGCACCAGGTGTCAGAGGTGTGCCGGTGTCGGGAGGTGTGCATGGGGTGTCAGGGTGTGCCTGGCAGTGTGGCGGTGTGCCTGGGGTGTCAGAGGTGTGCTGCAGGTGTGTCAGAGGTGCACTTGGGGTGTGGTTGCCTTGGAGAATCTAGAGTGTGCCTGGGGAGTTCTGAGGTGTGCCTGGTGAGTGTCTGAGGTGTGGCAGTGTCTGAGGTGTAACTGGCAGTGTCAGCACATAGGTGTCAGCGGTGGACCCAAGTGTTAGGTGTATCAGGAGGTGACAGAGGTGCCTGGGAGTGTCAGAGGTGTGCCTGGAGTGTCAGAGGTGTGCCTGGGGTGTCAGAGTGCAGCTGGAGTCTCGGAGGTGTAACTGGGGAATGTGGGTGTGCCTGGGAGTGTGCAGTGGAGTGCCTGGGTGTCAGAGGGTGTGGGGTGTCAGAGGTGTGCCGAGAGTGTCAGAGGTGTGCCTGGGAGTGTCTGGGGTGTGCCTGGAGAACAGGGTGCGCAGGGGGTGTCTGAGGTGTGCCTGGGAGTGTCAGAGGTGTCCTGGGGAGTGTCGGAGGTGTGCATGGGTGTCAGAGGTGTGCCTGGCAGTGTCAGCGGTGTACCTGGGAGTGTCAGAGGTGTGCCTGGGGAGTGTCTGAGGTGTGCCTGGGGTTGTCTGAGGTGTGCCTGGGGTGTCTGAGGTGTGCCTGGGGTGTCAGAGAAGTACCAGGGGTGTCACATGAGTGCCTGGGGTGTGAGGTGTGCCACTGCGAGTGTGAGAGTTGTGCCTGGGAGTCTGGGGTGTGCCTGGGAGGGTCAGGGTGTGCCTGGGGAGTGTCAGAGGTGTACCTGGGAGTATCGGAGTGTGCCTGGGAGTATCTGAGGTGTACCTGGGATTGTCAGAGGTGTGCCTGGAGTATCAGAGATGTGCCTGGAGTGTCTGGGGTGTGCCAGTGTCGGGTGTGCCTGGGAGTGTCAGCGGTGTGCCTGGGAGTGTCATAGGTGTACCAGGGGTCAGTGGAGTACCTGAGTGTCAAGGTGGACCTGGGGTGTCAGAGGTATGCCTGAGTGTCAGAGGTGTACCTGGGAGTGTCAAGGTGTGCCTGGGAGTGTCAGAGGTGTGCCTGGGGTGTCAGAGGTGTGCCTGGGGTGTCAGGGGTGTACCTGGGGTGCCAGCGGTGTGCCTGGGAGTGTCGGAGGTGTGCCTGGGGAGTGTGAGGTGTGTACCTGGGGGTGTCGGAGGTGTGCCTGGGGTGTTGGAGGTGTGCCTGGGGTGTCGAGGGTGCTTGGGTGTCCAGGGTGTGCCTGGTGTGTGTGCCTGGGGTGTCTGGGGTGTGCCTGGGAGTGGCTGGGGTGTGCCTAGGGTGTCAGAGGTGCATGGGGTGTGGGGTGCTCCTTGGGAGAATCTCAGGGGTGTGCCTGGGAGTGTCTGAGGTGTGCCTGGTGGTGTCTGGGGCGTGCCTGGCAGTGTCTGGGGTGTGGCAGTGTCAGCGGTGTGCCTGGGGTGTCAGCGGTGGACCTGGGAGGTGTTAGAGGTGTATCAGGGGTGAGACTGAGTACTTAGGGTGTCAGAGGTTGGTCCTGGGTGTCAAGGTGTGCCTGGTGTCAGAGATGTGCCTGGGTGTCAGAGGTGTGCCTGGGGTGACAGAGATGTGCCTGGGGTGTCACAGGGTTCTGGATAATCAGGGTGTGCCTGGCAGTGTCAGAGGTGTACCAGGGAATGTCAGTGGAGTGCTTGGGGAGTGTCAGAGGTGTCATGGTGTCAGGGGTGTGCCGCAGGTGTCAGAGGTGTGCCTGGGAGTGTCAGAGGTGTGCCTGGGGAGTGTCGGAGGTGTGCCTGGGACTGTGAAAGTGTGCCTGGAGTGTCGGAGGTGTGCCTGGGGTGTGGGGGGTGTGCCTGGCAGTGTCAGCGGTGTGCCTGGGAGTGTCAGAGTGTACAGGGGATGTCAGTGGAGTACCTGAGTGTCAAGGTGTACCTGGCAGTGTCAGAGGTGTACCTGGGTGTCAGAGTGTGCCTGGGAGTGTCAAGGTGTGCCTGGGAGAGTCAGAGGTGTGCCTGGGGTGTCAGAGGTGTGCCTGGGAGTGTCAGAGGTGTGCCTGGGGAGTGTCAGCGGTGTGTCCTGGGGAGTGTCAGGTGTGCCTGGGGAGTGTGGGGAGTGTACCTGGGAGAGTCGGAGGTGCCTGGGAGTGTCGGAGGTGAATCTGGGAGTGTCAGAGGTGTCCTTGGGAGTGTCAGAGGTGTCCTGGGAGTGTCAGCGGTGTGCCTGAGAGTGTCTGGGGTGTGCCTGGGGTGTCAGAGGTGTGCCTGGGGTGTCAGAGGTGCATTGGGTGTGTCACCTTGGGGTGTCTGGGGTGTGCCTGGGGTGTCTGGGGGTGTGCCTGGCGGTGTCTGGTGTGCCTGGTGTCTGGTGTAACTGTCAGTGTCAGCGCTGTGCTGGGAGTGTCAGCGGTGGACCTGGGGTGTTAGGGGTGTATCAGGGGGTGACAGAGGAGTACCTAGGAGTGTCAGAGGTGTGCCTGGGAGTGTCAGAGGTGTGCCTAGGGTATCAGAGGTTTGCCTGGGAATCAGAGGTGTGCCTGGCAGTGTCAAGGTGTGCCTGGGAGTGTCAGAGAAGTACCAGGGGAGTGTCAGGAGTGCCTGGGGGTGTGAGGGTGTACCTGCGAGGTGTGGGGTTGACCTAGGACTGTCTGGGGTGTGCCTGGGAGGGTCAGAGGTGTGCACCGGGTGTCAGAGGTGTGCCTGGGGTGTCAGCGGTGTGCCTGGGAGTGTCGGAGGTGTGCCTGGGGTGAGAAGTGTGCCTGGGAGTGTGGAGGTGTGCCTGGGGAGTGTTGGAGGTGTGCCTGGGGGTGTCAGAGGGGTGTACTTGGGTGTCCAGAGGTGCAGGAGTGTCAGCGGTGTGCCTGGGAGTGTCTGAGTGTGCCTGGGGTGTCTGAGGTGTGCCTGGGGTGTCAGAGGTGCACTTGGGGTCAGAGGGTGCCCTTGGAGATCTGAGGTGTGCCTGGGGTGTGGGGGTGTGCCTGGTAGTGTCTGATGCGTGCCTGGCAGTGTCTGAGGGTGTAACTGGCAGTGTCAGCGGTGTGCCTGGGGTGTCAGCGGTGGACCTGGGGGTGTTAGAGGTGTATCAGGGGTGACAGACTAGTACCTAGGAGTGTCAGAGGGTGTGCCTGGGGTGTCAGGGTGTGCCTGGGGTGTCAGAGATGTGCCTGGGGTGTCAGAGGTGTACCTGGGGTGTCAGAATGTGCCTGGTGTCGGACGCGGACCTGGAGTGTCAGGGGTGTACCTGGGCGTGTCAGAGGTGTGCCTGGGGTGTCGGAGGTGTGCCTGGTAGTGTCAAGGGTTCCTGGGATTATCAGAGGTGTGCCTGGCAGTGTCAGAGGGTGTACCAGGAATGTCAGTGGAGTACTTGGGGTGTCAGAGGTGTGCCTGGGAGTGTCAGAGGTGGCACTTGGAGTGTCAGGGGTGTGCCTGGGGTGTCAGAGGTGTGCCTGGGGGTGTCGGAGGTGTGCCTGGGACTGTGAAAGTGTGCCTGGGGATTGTCAGGAGGTGTGCCTGGGAGTGTGGGAGGTGTGCCTGGGTGTCAGCGGTGTGCCTGGGGGAGTGTCAGAGGTGTGCCGGGGAATGTCAGTGAGTACCTGGGAGTGTCAAGGTGTGCCTGGCAGTGTCAGAGGTGTGCCTGGGAGTGTCAGGGTGTGCTGGGGTGTCAAGGTGTGCCTGGGGTGTCAGAGTGTACCTGGGAGTGTCAAGGTGTGCCTGGGAGTGTCAGTGTGCCTGGGAGTGTCGCAGGTGTGCCTGGGAGTGTCAGGTGTGCCTGGGGAGTGTGAGAGTGTGCCTGGGAGGTCGGAGGTGTGCCTGGGGTGTCGGAGGTGTAATCTGGGAGTGTCAGAGGTGTGCTGGAGTGTCAGGGGTGTGCCTGGGGATTGTCAGCGGTGTGCCCAGGAGTGTCTGGGGTGTGCCTGGGAGTGTCAGAGGTGTGCCTGGGGTGTCAGGGTGCATGGGGTGTGTCACCTTGGGAGTGTCTGAGGTGTGCCTGGGGTGTCTGGGGGGTGTGCCTGGCAGTGTCTACGGTGTGCCTGGCAGTGTCTGAGGTGTGACTGTCAGTGTCAGCGCTGTGCCTGGGAGTGTCAGCGGTGGACCTGGGAGTGTTAGAGGTGTATCAGGGAGTGTCAGCGGTGTGCCTGAGAGTGTCTGAGGTGTGCCTGGGGAGTGTCAGAGGTGTGCTAGGGTGTCAGAGGTGCACTTGGGGAGTGTCACCTTGGTCTGAGGGGTGTGCCCTGGGGAGTGTCTGGTGTGCCTGGCAGTGTCTGCAGTGTGCCTGGCAGTGTCTGAGGTGTAACTGTCAGTGTCAGCGCTGTGCCTGGAGTGTCAGCGGTGGACCTGGGAGTGTTAGAGGTGTATCAGGGAGTGACAGGAGTGCCTGAGGTGTCAGAGGTGTGCCTGGGAGTGTCAGAGGTGTACCTGGGAGTATCAGAGATTACCTTGGAGTGTCAGAGTTGTACCTGGGAGTGTCGGAGGCGGAACTGGGGTGTCAAGGTGTGCCTGGGAGTGTCAGGGGTATGCCTGGGAGTGTCAGAGGTGTGCCTGGGGTGTCAAGGGGTGTGCATGGGAGTGTCAGGAGGTACGAGTGTCACAGGAGTGCCTGGGGTGTGAGGGTGTGCCTGCGAGTGTGAGGTTGTGCCTGGTGTCTGGGGTTTGCCTGGGGGTCAGGGGTGTGCCTGGGGAGTGTCAGAGGTGTACCTGGGAGTGTATCAGAGATGTGCCTGGGAGTGTCAGGGGTGCAACTGGGGAGTCTGGGGTGTAACTGGGAATGTCAGAGGTGTGCCAGGGGTGTCAGTGGAGTACCTGGGGTGTCAGAGGTGTGCCTGGGGTGTCAGCGGTGTGCCTGGGGTGTCAGAGGTGTGCCTGGGGTGTGAGAAGTGTGTGCCTGGGAGGTCGGAGGTGTGCCGGTGTCGGAGGTGTGCCTGGGGAGTATCAGAGAGTGTGCCTGGGGTGTCAGGGTGCAACTGGGAGTCTCGGAGGTGTGCCTGGGAGTGTCAAGGTGTGCTGGGGAGTGTCAGAGGTGTGCCTGGGAGTGTCAGAGGTGTGCCCGGGAGTATCAGGGGTGCCTGGGGTGTGTGAGCAGTGTGCCTGGGGTGTCGGAGGTGTGCCTGGGGTATGAGAGAGTGTGCCTGGGAGAGTCGGAGGTGTGCCTGGGGTGTCGGAGGTGTAATCTGGGAGTGTCAGAGGTGTGCTTGGGAGTGTCAGGGGTGCCTGGGTGTCAGCGGTGTGCCTGAGGTGTCTGAGGTGGTACCTGGGTGTCAGAGGTGTGCTAGAGTGTCAGAGGTGCACTTGGGTGTCACCTTGGGTGTCTGAGGTGTGCCTGGGGTGTCTGGGGTGTGCCTGGCAGTGTCTGAGTGTGCCTGGCAGTGTCTGAGGTGTAACTGTCAGTGTCAGCGCTGTGCCTGGGAGTGTCAGCGGTGGACCTGGGAGTGTTAGAGGGTGTATCGAGGGTGACAGAGGTGCCAGGAGTGTCAGAGGTGCTGGGGTGTCTGAGGTGTACCTAGGAGTATCAGAGGTTTACCTGGGAGTGTCAGGTTGTGCCTGGGAGTGCCGGAGGCGGGACTGGAGTGTCAAGGTGTGCCTTGGAGTGTCAGAGGGTATGCCTGGGGAGTATCAGAGATGTGCCTGGGAGTGTCAGCGGTGTGCCTGGGAGTATCAGGTTTACCTGGAGTATCGGAGGTGTGCCTGGGGAGTGTCAGAGGTGTGCCTGGTATCAGAGATGTGCCTGGAGTGTCAGGGTGCAACTGGAAGTCTCGGAGGTGTAACTGGAATGTCAGAGGTGTGCCAGGGAGTGTCAGTGGAGTACCTGGGAGTCTCAAGGTGTGCCTGGAGATATCAGAGGTACCTGGGAATATCAGGAAGTGTACCTGGGAATATCAGAATGTGCCTGGGAGTGTCAGGCTGTACCTGGGTGTCGGAGGTGTGCCAGGAGTGTCACAGGGTGCCTGGGATTATCAGAGTGTGCCTGGCAGTGTCAGAGGTGTGCCAGGAATGTCAGTGGAGTGCTGGTGTCAGAGGTGTGCCTGGGGTGTCAGAGGTGTGCCTGGTGTCAGAGGTGTGCCTGGGAGTGTCAGAGGTGTGCCTGGGGTGTCGGAGGTGTGCCTGGGGAGTGTGGGAGTGTGCCTGGGAGAGAGTCAGGTGTGTGCCTGGGGGTGTCAGGAGGTGTGCCTGGGTATCAGAGATGTGCCTGGGGGTGTCAGGGGTGCAGCTGGGAGTGGAGGTGTGCCTGGGGTGTCTGAGGTGTGCCTGGGATTGTCTGAGGGTGTGCCTGGGAGTGTCTGAGGTGTGCCTGGGGAGTGTCAGAGAGTACCTGCAGGTGTCAGGGAGTGCCTGGGGTGTGGGGTGTGCCACTGCGAGTGTGAGGTTGTGCCTGGGGTGTCTGGGGTGTGCCTGGGGTGAGGTGGCACCTGGGGTGTCAGGGTGTGCCTGGGAGTATCAGGTGGCACTGGGTGTATCTGAGGGTGCCTGGGTTGTCAGGGGTGTACCTGGGAGTATCAGAGATGTACCTGGGAGTGTTCTGAGTGTGCCTGGGGTGTCGAGGTGTGCCTGGCAGTGTGTTGGTGCCTGGGGTGTCATGGGGTGTGGCAGGGAATGTCAGTGGAGTACCTGGGGAGTGTCAAGGTGGACCTGGGGAGTGTCAGAGGTATGCCTGGGAGTGTCAGAGGTGTACCTGGGAGTGTCAAAGGTGTACCTGGGGTGTCAGAGGTGTGCCTGGGGTGTCAGAGGTGTGGGGTGTCAGAGGTGTGCCTGGGAGTGTCAGAGATGTGCCTGGGAGTGTCAGAGGTGTATCTGGGAGTGTCGGACGTGAACCCGGAGTGTCAGAGGTGTAACAGGGAATGTCAGTGGAGTGCCTGGGAGTGTCAGAGGTGTGCCTGGGAGTGTCAGGTTGTGCCTGGGAGTGTCGGACGCGGACCTGGGGTGTCAGAGGTGTGCCTGGGCGTGTCAGAGGTGTGCCTGGGAGTGTCAGTGTGCCTGGGGAGTGTCAAGGGGTTCCTGGGATTATAAAGTGTGCCTGGCAGTGTCAGAGGTGTACCAGGGAATGTCAGTGGAGTGCTTGGGTGTCAGAGGTGTGCCTGGGAGTGTCAGAGGTGTGCCTTGGAGTGTCAGAGGTGTGCCTGGGGAGTCAGAGGTGTGCCTGGGGTGTCAGGTGTACCTGGGACTGTGAGTGTGCCTGGGAGTGTCGGAGGTGTGCCTGGGGTGTGGGGAGGTGTGCCTGGCAGTGTCAGCGGTGTGCCTGGGGTGTCAGAGGTGTGCCAGGGAATGTCAGTGGGTACCTGGGAGTGTCAAGGTGTGCCTGGCAGTGTCAGAGGTGTGCCTGGGAGTGTCAGAGGTGTGCCTGGGAGTGTCAAGGTGTGCCTGGGGTGTCAGGGTGTGCCTGGGGAGTGTCAGAGGTGTGCCAGTGTCAGAGGTGTGCCTGGGAGTGTCAGCGGTGTGCCTGGGGTGTCAGGTGCAAGTGTGAGAGTGTGCCTGGGAGAGTCAGGAGTGTGCCTGGGACGGAGGTGTAATCTGGGAGTGTCAGAGGTGTGCTTGGGGTGTCAGAGGTGTGCCTGGGGTGTCAGTGGTGCCAGAGGTGTCTGAGGTGTGCCTGGGGTGTCAGAGGTGTGCCTAGGGTGTCAGAGGTGCACTTGGGGAGTGCTTGGGTGTCTGGGGTGTGCCTGGGGTGTCTGGGGTGTGCCTGGGTGTCTGGGGTGTGCCTGGGGTGTCTGAGGTGTAACTGTCAGTGTCAGCGCTGTACCTGGGAGTGTCAGCGGTGGACCTGGGAGTGTTAGAGGTGTATCAGGGAGTGACAGAGGAGTACCTAGGGGTGTCAGAGGTGTGCCTGGGGTGTCAGGAGGTGTACCTAGGGTATCAGGGTTTACCTGGGGTGTCAGGTTGTACCTGGGGGTGTCGGAGGCGGAACTGGGAGTGTCAAGGTGTGCCTGGGGTGTCAGGGTATGCCTGGGGTGTCAGAGGTGTGCCTGGGAGTGTCAAGGTGTGCCTGGGGAGTGTCAGAGAAGTACCAGGAGTGTCAGGGAGTGCCTGGGGAGTGTGAGAGGTGTGCCTGCGAGTGTGAGGTTGAACCTGGGAGTGTTTGAGGTGTGCCTGGGAGGTCAGAGGTGTGCCTGGGGAGTGTCAGAGGTGTGCCTGGGGTATGAGATGTGCCTGGGAGGTCAGGGGTGCAGCTGGGGTCTCAGGTGTAACTGGCAGGGCTCAGAGGTGGCAGTGTCAGTGGAGTACCTAGAAGTTAGGGTGTACTTATAGGGGTATCAAGGGGTGCCTGGGGAATATCGGAAGTGTGCAAGTGTGAGAAGTGTACCTGCAGAGTCAGGTGTGCCTGGGGTGTCAGGTGTAATCGTGGGAGTGTCCCAGAGGTGTGGGAGTGTCAGAGGTGTGCCTGGAGTGTCAGCAGTGTGCTAGTGTCTGGGGTGTGCCTGGGGTGTGCACGAGGTGTGCCTGGAGTGTGCAGAGGTGTGCACAGCGTGTCTAGGGGGTGGCAACTGTCGGGGTGTGTCAGCTGGCACATGGGAGTGTCAGCGGTGGACCTGGAGAGATGGAGCAGAAGGTGCTCAGGGGGTGACAGAGGGAGTGCCTAGGAGTGTGTCAGGGGTGTACCTGGGGTGTCAGAGGTGTGCCTGGGGAGTGTCAGAGGCTGTACCGCCAGAGTGTCAGGTGTGCCTGGGGTGTCAAGAGGTGTGCCTAGAATTATCAGAGGTTGCAGTGTCGGGTGCCTGGGGTGTCAGGAGGCCGGAACTGGGAGTGTCAAAGGTGTGCCTGGGGAGTGTCAGAGGTATACCTGGGGTGTCAGAGGTGTGCCTGGGGAGTGCAAGGTGTGCCTGGGGTGTCAGAGTGCAGGGGTGTCTGGGAGTGCAAGTGTGTGAGGTGTGCCTGCAGTGTGAGGTTGTGCCTAGGTGTCTGAGGTGTGCCTGGGGTCAGGGTGTACCTTAGAATTGCGTCAGAGGTGTGCCTGGGGAGTATCAGGTGGCACCAGGTGTCAGGTGTGCCTGGGGTGTCAGAGGGCATGCCTGGGAGAATCAAAATGTGCCTGGGAGTGTCAGGGTGCAACTGGAGTCTGGAGGTGGCAGCTGGGAATTTCATAGGTGTGCCAGAGTGTCGGTGGGTACCTGGGGAACTCTCAAAGGTGTGCCTAGAATGTCAGGTGTGTGCAGGAATGTCAGTGGAGTGCAGTGTCAAGGTGTGCCTGGCAGTGTCAGAGGTGTACCTGGGGAGTGTCAGAGGTGTACCTGGGGTGTCTGGGGTGTGCCTGGGGTGTCTGGGGTGTGCCTGGGGTGTCTGGGGAGGTGTGCCTGGGGTGTCAGAGAAGTGCCAGGGGTGTCACAGGGGTGCCTCGGAATGTGAGGAGGTGTGCCTGCAGTGTGAGGTGTGCCTAGGGTGTCTGAGGGCCATGCAGGGGGTGTGTGTCAGAGGTGTGCCTGGGGAGTGTCAGAGCTGTGCCTTGGAGTATCAGAGGAATTCCTGGAGTGTCAGAGGTGTGCACCAGGGTGTCAGAGGTGTGCCTAGGAGTATCAAGGTTTACTAGAGTGTCAGGTTATTGCCTGCAGTGTCAGGAGCGGAACTGGGGTGTCAAGGTGTACCCTGGGAGTGTGTCAGAGGTATACCTGGGAGTGTCAGAGTGTACCTGGGGAGTGTCAAGGTGTGCCTGGGGAGTGTCAGAGAAATGCAGGAGTGTTGCAGGAGTGCCTGGAGTGTAGAAAGTGTGCCTGCTTGAGTGTGAGGTTGTACCTGGGGTATGCAAGAGTGTACCTGGGAGGGTCCAGAGGTGTGCCTGGGGAGTGTCAGAGTGTGCCTGGCAGTGTCAGGGTGTGCCTGGGGTGTCAGAGGTGTGCCTGGGGAGTGTAAAGTGTGCAATGTCAGAGGTGTGCCTGGGGTTTCCAGGTGTGCCTGTGTCAGGTAACAGCACACCAAGGTCAATCGGCGGTGTATAAGAATTGTCAGGTGTGCCTGGGAGTGTGAGAAGTGTGCCTGGGGTGTCTGGTGTGCCTGTGGCGGTGTCTGGGGTGTGCCTGGCAGTGTCGGTGTGGCTGTCAGTGTGGCGCTGTGCCTGGGGAGTGTGTGGTGGACACCCAGAGTGTTAGAGGTGTATCAGGGATTGACAGAGAATTGCTGCCTGGGAGTGTCCAGAGTGTACCTGGGAGTGTCAGAGGTGTACCTGGGAGTGTCAGGGGTGTACTGAGTGTCAGAGGGTGTACTGCAAGTGTCAGAGATGTGCCTGGGGAGTGTCAGAGGTGTATCTGGGAGTGTCCGAACGTGTGCCTAGGGGTGTCAGGAGGTGTGCCAGAGAATGTCAGAGGTGGCACCTGGGAGTGTCAGGAGTGTACCTGCAAGTGTCAGAGGTGTGGCCTGGGAGTGTCAGGAGGTGTGCATGGGGAGTGTCGGAGGTGCTGGAGTGTCTGGGGTGTGCCTGGGGTATCTGGGGAGTACCTGCCAGGGGTGTCTGGGGTGGCACCTGGGAGTGTCAGAGGTGGCCTGGGGTGTCGGAGGTGTGCATGGTGTCAGAAGTGCTTGGCAGTGTCCAGGAATTGTGCCTGGGAGTGTCAGCGTTGTACCTGGGGTGTCTGGGGTGTGCCGCAAGGTGTCAGAGGTGTGCAGTGTGGGGAGGTGCCTGGGGTGTCAGGTGTGCATGGGGTGTCAGGGGTGTGCTGGGGAGTGTCCAGGGTGTACCAGGTGTCAGCGGTGTACTGGGAGTGTCTGAGGTGTGCCTGGGAGTGTCAGGGGTGTGTCTGGGGAGTGTCAGAGTGCACTTGGGATTTGTCAGAGGTGCACCTTGGAGAGTCAGTGTGCCTGGGAGCATACAGGTGTACCTGGGGAGTGTCAGAGGTGTGCCTGGGGAGTGTCAGACGTGTACCTGGGGTGTCAGAGGTGCTGACACCAGGAGTCTCCAAGGTGTACCTGGGGAGTATCAGAGGGTACACAGAATATCAGAGTGTACAGAATATCGGAGATGTACTGGGAGTGTCAGAGCTGTACCAGTGTCGGAGGTGTACCTGGGAGTGTCCTGCAGGGAGTACCTGGGCTGGATTATCAGAGGTGTACCTGAGCAGTGTCAGAGGTGTACCAGGGAATGTCAGTGGAGTACTTGGGGAATTTGTCAGAGGTGTGCCTGGGGAGTGTCAGAGGTGTGCCTTGGAGTATCAGAGTTGTACCTGGGGAGTGTCAAAGGCGTGCCTGGGGTGTCAGAGGTGTGTACCTGGGAGTGTCAGAGGTGTGCCTGGGGAGTGTCCAGAGGGGTGTGCCTGGGGTATGGCAGTGTGCCTGCAAGTTGTCAGGAGGTGTGCCTGGGGTGTGAGGTGTGCCTGGGAATGTCTGGGGTGTGCCTGGGGTGTCAGTGAAGTGCCAGGGAGTTGCACAGGAGTGCCTGGGGAGTGTGAGAGGTTTACCACTGCAGAATGTGAGTTGTACCTAGGAGTGTCTGACGTGTGTACCTGGGAGGGTCAGGGGTGTGTGCCTGGGAGTGTCAGGGTGTACCTGGGGGTGTCAAGGAGGTGTGCCTGGGGAGTATCTGGGGTGTGCCTGGGATTGTCAGGGGTGTACCTGGGAGTATCAGAGGTGTGCCTGGGGAGTATCAGGTGTGCCTGGGAGTATCTGAGAGGTGTACCTGGGAGTGTCATAGGTGTGCCAAGATGACAGTGGAGTGCCTGGAGTGTCAAGGTGGACTGGAAGTGTCAGTATGCCAGAATTGTAGAGGTGTACCTGGGAGTGTCAAAAGGTGGCTGGGAGTGTCAGAGGTGTACCTGGGAGGTAAGAGGTGTACCTGGGAGTGTCAGAGAGTGTACCTGGGAGTATCCTTGTGATGTGCCTGGGGAGTGTCGGAGGTGTGCCTGGGGAGTGTGAGAAGTGTACTGGGGAGTGTCGAGTGTGCCTGGGGAGTGTTGGAGGTGTACCTGGGAGTGTCAGAGGTGTGCCTGGAGTGTCAGAGTGTCCTGGGGAGTGTCAGGTGTACATGGGTGTCAGAGGTGGCACCTGGCAGTGTCCAGAGGTGTACCTGGGAGTGTCAGAGGTGTGCCTGGGGAGTGTCTGGGGAGTGTGCCTGGGATTGTCTGAGGTGTACCTGGCAGTGTCAGCGGTGTACCTGGGAGTGTCATGGGTGTGCCAGGGAATGTCAGTGGGTGCCTGCAAGTGTCAAGATGGACATGGGAGTGTCAGAGTGTACCTGGGGAGTGTCAAAGGCGTGCACAGAGTGTCAGAGGTGTTACCTGGGGTGTCAGAGGTGTGCCTGGGGTGTCAGAGGTGTACCTAGGTGTCAGCGGTGTACCTCTGGGATTGTCAGGAGGTGTGCAAGTGTAGAAGTGTATAGGAATATCTAGGTGTGCCTGGGGTGTCAGAAAGTACAGGGGTAGCACAGGAGTACCTGGGAGTGTGAGGTGTACACTGAAAGATGTGAGAGTTGTACCTAGGGTTTCTGAGGTCTGTTTCCTGGGAGGGTCAGTGGTGTGCCTGGGGAATTGTCAGAGTGTACCTGGGGTATCGGAAGTGTGCCTGGGGAGTATCTGAGGTGTACCTGGGATTGTCAGAGTGTACCTGCTGGGGTCTCAGAATTGTGCCTGCAGGGTGTCGGAGGTGTTGCGCAGAGACATCTGAGGTGTGCCTGGGGTGTCATGGGTGTGCCAGGGGAATGTGGTGGAGTGCCTGGGGTGTCAAAGGTGGACCTGGGGAGTGTCAGAGGCCTATCTGGGAGTGTGGGGTGGTGTGCCTGGGGTATCGAGGTGTGCCTGGGGGGTGTCAGAGGGTGTGCCTGGGGAATTATCAGAGGTGTGCCTGGGGTGTCAGAGGAGGGTGTACCTGGGAGTGTCAGGCCTGGGAGTGTCAGTGTGCCTGGGGTGTGTGAAGTGTACCTGGGGAGTGTCCAGGTGCCTGGGAGTGTTGGAGGTGTGCCTGGGGAGTGTTAGAGGTGTACTTGGGAGTGTCGAGGTGAGACACCAGGAGTGTCAGCAGTTTACCTTGGAGTGTCTGGTGTACCTGGAATTGTCAGAGGTGTGCCTAGGAGTGTCAGGGTGCACTTGGGAGTGATAGAGTGCACCTTGGAGAATCTGAGATTGGCACCTGTAGGGTGTCTGAGGTGTACCTGGGAGTGTCAGAGGTGTGCCTAGGAGTGTCAGAGGAATTGCACTTGGGGTATCACCTTGGGTGTCTGGGAGGTGTGCCTGGGGAGTGTCTGAGGGTGTGTACCTGGCAGTGTCTGGGGTGTACTTGCAGTGTCTGGGGTGTAACTGTCAGTGTCGGCGCTGTGCCTGGTGTCAGCGGTGGACCTAGGAGTGTTGTTGAAGTGTATCAGGGAGTGACAGAGAATTGCCTAGGAATGTCAAGAATGTACCAAGTGTCAGGGTGTGCCTGGGAGTATCAGAGGTTTACCTGGGAGTGTCAGGTTGTGCCTGGGAGTGTCGGAGGCGGAACAGGGAGTGTTAAAGGTGTGCCTGCTGGGGAGCTGTCAGGTGCACAGGAATATCTGAGGTGTACCAGGGGTTTTCAGAGGTGTACCTGGGAGTCTCAGGGATTGAACCAGGGAGTGTCAGAGGAGTACCTGGGAGTGTCAGAGGTGTGTGCCTGGGGAGTATCGGAGGTGTGCCTGGGGAGTGTCAGGGGTGTAACACAGGAGTGTCAGGAGGTGTGGCTGGGGATATCAGAGGTGTACTTAAGGGGTGTCGTTAAGGTACCTGGGGGAGTCTCAAAGGTGTGCCTGTGAGTATGTGTACTGTGGAATGTCGGAGGTGTGCACCAGAATGCGTGGGTGTGCCTAGGGTGTGGGGTTGTTGCCTGGGAGTGTCGGGCGGACCTGGGGTGTCAGAGGTGTGCCTAGGGTATTGGGGTGTACCTGGGAGTGTCAGAGGTGTGCCTGGGAATGTCAGAGGTATGCCAGGGTGTCAGTGTGAAGTGCCAAGTCTCAAGGTGTGCCTGGGGAGTATGGGAGGTGTACTTAGAATATCGGAGATTGTGCTTGTAGAGATATCGGAGGTGTACCAGGGGTGTCAGAGAGTTGCCTTAGGTGTCAGAGTGTGCCTGGGAGTATCGAGGCTGTACCTGGGAGTATCGGAGGTGTGGGAGTGTCAGAGATGTGCCTGGAATTATCATGGGTGTACCTGGGGGTGTCAGAGGTGTACCTGGGGAGTGTCAGGGGTGTAACTGGGAGTGTTAAGGTGTAACTGGAAATGT
>NW_024731834.1:0-11873 GCF_018991925.1 Homarus americanus | reverse complement strand
GGATCCTTCTTGTTTCGAAGCCGCATTTGGAAAAATGTTGGTCTGATCACCTAAGCAGCATGGGTGGTCCCCATTAGAGGTTCACGGCGCCATAAGCTCGTTGAACAGGCTTTGTGTGAAATATAGCAGAGTCTAGGACTGCTTTTATTGTCCTGGTGGCCCAGAGGTAGCGTCCCCCGGTCACAATTATAAGATTGTGGGTTCAAATCCTGGTGGGGTGAGGTGTTGATTATATGTAGAAGTCCGCCTGCTTTATTGGGTTAATGAAATATATATGGATCCTCGTGTTTCGAAGCCGCATTTGGTAAAACGTTGCTCTGATCACCTAAGTGGCACGGGTGGTCCCCTATAGTGGTTCAGAGCGCGATAACTCGTTGAACAGGCTTTGTGTGAAATATAGCCGAGTCTAGGACTGCTTTTATTGTCCTGGTGGCCCAGAGGTAGCATTCCCCGGTCACAATTATAAGATCGTGGGTTCAAGTCCTGGTGGGGTGAGGTGTTGAATAAATGTAGAAGTCCGCGTGCTTTATTGGGATAATAAAATATATATGGATCCTTCTTGTTTCGAAGCCGCATTTGGTAAAATGTTGGTCTGATCACCTAAGCGGCACTCGTGGTCGCCATTAGAGGTTCACGGCGCCATAAGCTCGTTGAACAAGCTTTGTGTGAAATATAGCAGAGTCTAGGACTGCTTTTATTGTCCTAGTGGCCCAGAGGTAGCGTTTCCCGGTCACAATTATAAGATCGTGGGTTCAAATCCTGGTAGGGTGAGGTGTTGATTATATGTAAAAGTCCGCGTGCTTTATTGGGCTAATGAAATATATATGGATCCTCGGGTTTCGAAACCGTATTTGGTAAAACGTTGCTCTGATCACCTAAGCGGCACGGGTGGTCCCCATTAGAGGTTCATGGCGCCATAAGGTCGTTGAACAGGCTTTGTGTGAAATATAGCAGAGTCTAGGACTGCTTTTATTGTACTGGTGGCCCAGAGGTAGCGTTCGCCGGTCACACTTATAAGATCGTGGGTTCAAATCCTGGTGGGGTGAGGTGTTGATTAAATGTAGAAGTCCGCGTGCTTTATTGGGCTAATGAAATATATATGGATCCTCATGTTTCGAAGCCGGATTTGGTTAAACGTTGCTCTGATCACCTAAGCGGCAGGGGTGGCCCCCATTATAGGTTCACGGCGCCATAAGCTCATTCAACAGGCTTTGTGTGAAATATACCAGAGTCTAGGACTGCTTTTATTGTCCTGGTAGCCCAGAGGTAGCATTCTCCGGTCACAATTATAAGATCGTGGGTTCATATCCTGGTGGGGTGAGGTGTTGAATATATGTAGAAGTCCGCATGCATTATTGGGCTAAAGAAATATATATGGATCCTCTCGTGTTTCGAAGCCGCATTTGGTAAAACGTTGCTCTGATCACCTACGCGGCATGGGTGGTCTTCTATAGTGGTTCACAGCGCCATAAGCTCGTTGAACAGGCTTTGTGTGAAATATAGTAGAGTCTAGGACTGCTTTTATTGTCTTGGTGGCCCAGAGGTAGCATACCCCGGTCACAAATATAAGATCGTGGGTTTGAATCCTGGTGGGGTGAGGTGTTGATTATATGTAGTAGCCCGAGTTCTTTATTGGGCTAATGAAATATATATGGATCCTCGTGTTTGAAGCGCATTGGAGTAAAAACATTATCTCTGATCCTAAATTATGGTGGTCCCCGACAGAAGGTTCACGGCGCCATAGCTCGTTGAACAGGCTTTATTGAAAATATAGCAAGTCTCTGGTCTTTGGCCCATCTATTGGCCCAGAAGTGGCGTTCCGGTCACAATTATAAGATCGTGGTTTCAAATCCTGGTAGGGTGGTGGTGATTATATGTAAAAAGTCAGCGTGCTTTATTTAGGCTAATGAAAATATATATGGATCCTCATGTTTCGAAACCGGATTTGGTAAAACGTTGCTCTGATCACCTAAGCGGCACGGGTGGTCCCCATTAGAGTTTCATGGCGCCATAAGGTCGTTGAACAGGCTCTGTGTGAAATATAGTAGAGTCTAGGCCTGCTTTTATTGTCCTGGTGGCCCAGAGGTAGCGTTCCCCGGTCACAATTATAAGATCGTGGCTTCAAATCCTGGTGGGGTGAGGCTTTGATTATATGTAGAAGTCTGCGTGCTTTATTGGACTAATGAAATATATATGCATCCTCGGGTTTCGAAGCCGCATTTGGTTAAACGTTGCTCTGATTACCTAAGCGGCACGGGTGGTCCCCTATAGTGGTTCACAGCGCGGTAAGCTCGTTGAACAGGCTTTGTGTGAAATATAGTAGAGTCTAGCACTGCTTTTATTGTCCTAGTGGCCCAGAGGTAGCATTCCCCGGTCACAATTATAAGATCGTGGGTTCAAATCCTGGTGGGGTGAGGTGTTAATTATATGTAGAAGTAAGCGTGCTTTATTGGGCTAATGAAATATATATGGATCCTCCTTGTTTCGAAGCCGGATTTGGTAAAACGTTGCTCTGATCACCTAAGCGGCACGGGTGGTCCCCATTAGAGGTTCACAGCGCCATAAGCTCGTTGAACAGGCTTTGTGTGAAATATAGCAGAGTCTAGGAATGCTTTTAATGTCCTGGTGAGCCAGAGGTAGCGTTCGCTGGTCACAATTAGAAGATCGTGGGTTCGAATCCTGGTGGGGTGAGGTGTTGATTATATGAAGAAGTCCGCATGCTTTATTGGGCTAATGAAATATATGGATCCTCGTGTTTCGAAGCCACATTTGGTAAAACGTTGCTCTGATCACCTAAGCGGTATGGGTGGTCCCCATTAGAGGTTAACGGCGCCATAAACTCGTTGAACAGGCTTTGTGTGAAATATAGCAGAGTCTAGGACTGCTTTTATTGTCCTGGTGGCCCAGAGGTAGCGTTCCCCGGTCACAATTAGAAGATCGTGGGTTCAATCCCAGGGGCGGAGGTGTTGATTATATGAAGAAGTCCGCGGCTGGCTTGGGCTAATGAAATACATATATGATCCTCGCAGCCAGTCAAGATTTGGTAAAAACGTTGCCTGATCACCTGCTGCATGGGTGGTCCCTATTAGAGGTTCACGGCGCCATAAGCTCGTTGAACAGGCTTTGTGTGAAATATAGCAAAGTCTAGGACTGCTTTATTGTCCTGGTGGCCCAGAGGTAGCGTTCCCCGGTCACAATTAGAAGATCGTTGGTTCGAATCCTCGTCGGGTGAGGTGTTGATTATATGAAGAGGTCCGCGTGCTTTATTGGGCTAATGAAATATATATGGCTCCTCGTGTTTTAAAGCAGCATTTGGTAATACGTTGCTCTGATCACCTAAGCGGCACAGGTGGTCCCTATTAGAGGTTCACGGCGCCATAAGCTCGTTGAACAGGCTTTGTGTGAAATATAGCAGAGTCTGGGACTGCTTTTATTGTCATGGTGGCCCAGAGGTAGCGTCCCCCGGTCACAATTATAAGATTGTGGGTTCAAATCCTGGTCGGGTGAGGTGTTGATTATATGTAGAAGTCCGCGTGCTTTATTGGGTTAATGAAATATATATGGATCCTTCTTGTTTCGAAGACTCATTTGGTAAAATGTTGGTCTGATCACCTAAGCGGCACTCGTGGTCGCCATTAGAGGTTCACGGCGCCATAAGCTCGTTGAACAAGCTTTGTGTGAAATATAGTAGAGTCTAGGACTGCTTTTATTGTCCTGGTGGCCCAGAGGTAGCATACCCCGGCCGGCAATTATAAGATCGCGGGCTTGAATCCCGGTAGGGTGAGGTGTTGATTATATGAAGAAGTCCGAGTGATTTATTGGGCTAATGAAATATTTATGGATCGTCCTTGTTTCGAAGCCGCATTTGGTAAAACGTTGCTCTGATCACCTAAGCGGCACCGGTGGTCCCCATTAGAGGTTCACGGTGCTATAAGCAAGTTGAACAGGCTTTGTTTGAAATATAGCAGAGTCTAGGAATGCTTTTATTGTCCTGGTGGCCCAGATGTAGCGTCCCCGGTCATAATTATAAGATCGTGGGTTCAAATCCTGGTGGGGTGAGGTGTTGATTATATGTAGAAGTCCGCGGCTATATTGGGCTACACTGAAATATATCTGATCCTCGTGTTTCGAAGCCGCATTCGCAAAACCAGTGTTGCTCTGATCACCTAAGCGGCACGGGTGGTCCCCATTAGAGGTTCACGGCGACATAAGCTCGCTGAACAGGCTTTGTGTGAAATATAGTAGAGTCTAGGACTGCATTTATTGTCCTGGTTGCCCAGAGGTAGCGTTCCCCGGTCACAATTATAAGATCGCGGGTTCAAATCCTGGTGGGGTGAAGTGTTGATTATATGTAGAAGTCCGCATGCATTATTGGGCTAATGAAATATAAGGCGATCCTTCTTGTTTCGCCGTGACGTTTGGTAAAATGTTGGTCTGATCACCTAAGCGGCACTCGTGGGCCCCATTAGAGGTTCACGGCGCCATAAGCTCGTTGAACAGGCTTTGTGTGAAATATAGCAGAGTCTAGGACTGCTTTTATTGTCCTGTTGGCCCAGAGGTAGCATTCCCCGGTCACAATTATAAGATCGTGGGTTCAAATCCGGGTGGGGTGAGGTGTTGATTAAATGTTGAAGTCCGCGTGCTTTATAGGGCTTATGAAATATACATGGATCCTCGGGTTTCGAAGCCGCATTTGGTAAAATGTTGCTCTGATCACCTAAGCGGCACGGGTGGTCCCCATTAGAGGTTCACGGCGCCATAAGCTCGTTGAACAGGCTTTGTGTGAAATATAGCAGAGTCTAGGAATGCTTTTAGTGTCCTGGTGGCCCAGAGGTAGCGTTCCCCGTCACAATTAGAAGATCGTGGGTCCGAATCCTAGTGGGGTGAGGTGTTGATTATATGAAGTAGTCCGGCTTTATTGGGCTAATGAAATATATATGGATCCCTCGGTTTCGAAGCCGCATTTGCAAAACGTTGCCTGATCACCTAAGCGGCACGTGGGTGGTCCCCGACAGAGGTTCCACACGGCGCCATAAGTCGTTGAACAGGCTTTGTGAAATATTATAGCAGAGTCTAGGAATGCTTTTAGTGTCCTGCGGCCCAGAGGTAGCGCTCTGTCACACCAGGGAAGATCGTGGGTCTGAATCCTAGTAAGTGAGGTGTTGATTATGGTACAGGCGAGCCTCGCCAGCTTTTATTGGGCTAATGAAATATATATGGATCCTCGTGTTTCGAAGCTGCATTTGGTAAAACGTTGCTCTGATCACCTATGCGGCACGGGTGGTCCCCATTAGAGGTTCACGGCGCCATAAACTCATTGAACAGGCTTTGTGTGAAATATAGCAGAGTCTAGGACTGCTTTTATTGTCCTGGTGGCCCAGAGGTAGCGTCCCCTGGTCACAATTATAAGATCGAGGGTTCAAATCCTGGTGGGGTGAGGTGTTGATTAAATGTAGAAGTCCGCGTGCTTTATTGCGCTAATGAAATATATATGGATCCTCATGTTTCGAAGCCGCATTTGGTTAAGCGTTGCTCTGATCACCTAAGCGGCACGGGTGGTCCCCATTAGAGGTTCACGGCGCCACAAGCTCGTTGAACAGGCTTTGTGTGAAATATAGCAGAGTCTAGGACTGCTTTTATTGTCCTGGTGGCCCAGAGGTAGCATTCCCCGGCCACAATTATAAGATCGTGGGTTCAAATCCTGGTGGGGTGAGGTGTTGATTATATGTAGAAGTCTGCGTGCTTTATTGGGCTAATGAAAATTATATGGATCCTCGGGTTTCGAAGCCGCATTTGGCAAAACGTTGCTCTGATCACCTAAGCGGCACGGGTGGTCCCCATTAGAGGTTCACGGCGCCATAAGCTCGCTGAACATGCTTTGTGTGAAATATAGCAGAGTCTAGGAATGCTTTTAGTGTCCTGGTGGGCCAGAGGTAGCGTCCCCCGGTCACAATTATAAGATCGTGGGTTCAAATCCTGGTGGGTAAAAGTTGATTATATGGTGAAGTCCACGTGCTCTATTGGGATAATGAAATATAAATGGATCCTTGTGTTTCGAAGTCGAATTTGGTAAAACGTTGCTCTGATCACCTAAGCGGCACGGATGGTCCCCATTAGAGGTCTACGGCGCCATAAGCTCGTTGAACAGGCTTTGTGTGAAATATAGCAGAGTCTAAGACTGCTTTTATTGTCCTGGTGGCCCAGAGGTAGTGTTCCCCGGTCACAATTATAAGATCGTGGCTTCAAATCCTGGTGGGGTGAGGCGTTGATTATATGTAGAAGTCCGCGTGCTTTATTGGGCTAATGAAATATATATGGATCCTCGTGTTTCGAAGCCGCATTTGGTAAAAAGTTTATTCTGATCACCTAAGCGGCACGGGTGGTCCCCATTAGAGGTTCTGGGCGCCACAAGCTCGTTGAACAGGCTTTGTGTGAAATATAGCAGAGTCTAAGACTGCTTTTATTGTCCTGGTGGCCCAGAGGTAGCATTCCCCCGTCACAATTATAAGATCGTGGGTTCAAAGCCTGGTGGGGTGAGATGTTGATTATATGTAGAAGTCCGCGTGCTTTATTGGGCTAATGAAAAATATATGGATCCTCGGGTTTCGAAGCCGCTTTTGGTAAAACGTTGCTCTGATCACCTAAGCGGGTAATGGGTGGGTCCCTCGGCTTTAGAGGTTCATAGCGCCATAAGGTCGTTGAATAGGCTTTGTGTGAAATATAGCAGAGTATAGGACTGCATTTATTGTCCTGGTGGCCCAGAGGTAGCATACCCCGGCCACAATTATAAGATCGTGGGTTCCAAATCCTGGTGGGGTGAGGTGTTGATTAAATGTAGAAGTCCTACAGGTTTTATTGTATAATGAAATATATATAGGATCCTTCTTGTTTTCAAGGTTTATTTGCAAATGTTGGTTCGATCACCTGCACCTCGTGGTCCCATTAGAGGTTCACGGCGCCATAAGCTTGAACAGGCTTTGTGTGAAATATAGCAGAGTCTAGGACTGCTTTTATTGTCCTGGTGGCCCAGAGGTAGCGTCCCCCGGTCACAATTATAAGATTGTGGGTTCAAATCCCGGTGGGGTGAGGTGTTGATTATATGTAGAAGTCCGCCTGCTTTATTGGGTTAATGAAATATATATGGATCCTCGTGTTTCGAAGCCGCATTTGGTAAAACGTTGCTCTGATCACCTAAGCTGCACGGGTGGTCCCCTATAGTGGTTCACAGCGCGATAAACTCGTTGAACAGGCCTTGTGTGAAATATAGCCGAGTCTAGGACTGCTTTTATTGTCCTGGTGGCCCAGAGGTAGCATTCCCCGGTCACAATTATAAGATCGTGGGTTCAAGTCCTGGTGGGGTGAGGTGTTGATTAAATGTAGAAGTCCGCGTGCTTTATTGGGATAATAAAATATATATGGATCCTTCTTGTTTCGAAGCCGCATTTGGTAAAATGTTGGTCTGATCACCTAAGCGGCACTCGTGGTCGCCATTAGAGGTTCACGGCGCCATAAGCTCGTTGAACAAGCTTTGTGTGAAATATAGCAGAGTCTAGGACTGCCTTTATTGTCCTAGTGGCCCAGAGGTAGCGTTTCCCGGTCACAATTATAAGATCGTGGGTTCAAATCCTGGTAGGGTGAGGTGTTGATTATATGTAAAAGTCCGCGTGCTTTATTGGGCTAATGAAATATATATGGATCCTCGGGTTTCGAAACCGGATTTGGTAAAACGTTGCTCTGATCACCTAAGCGGCACGGGTGGTCCCCATTAGGGGTTCATGGCGCCATAAGGTCGTTGAACAGGCTTTGTGTGAAATATAGCAGAGTCTAGGACTGCTTTTATTGTACTGGTGGCCCAGAGGTAGCGTTCGCCGGTCACAATTATAAGATCGTGGGGTTCAAATCCTGGTGGGGTGAGGTGTTGATTAAATGTAGAAGTCCGCGTGCTTTATTGGGATAATGAAATATATATGGATCCTTCTTGTTTCGAAGCCGCATTTGGTAAAATGTTGGTCTGATCAACTAAGCGGCACTCGTGGTCCCCATTAGAGGTTCACGGCGCCATAAGCTCGTTGAACAGGCTTTGTGTGAAATATACAGAGTCTAGACTGCTTTTATTGTCCTAGTGGCCCAGAGGTAGCGTTTTTCCCGGTCAATTATAAGATCGTGGGTTCAACCTGGTAGGTGAGGTGTTGATTATATGAAGTCTGCGGTTTTATTGGCTCAATGAAACATATATGATCCTCGGCTCGGCCGGAGCCTTGGTTAAACGTTGCTCTGGATCACCTAAGCGGCACGGGTGGTCCCCATTTGAGGTTCACGGCGCCATAAGCTCGTTGAACATGCTTTGTGTGAAATATAGCAGAGTCTAGGAATGCTTTTATTGTCCTGGTGGCCCAGAGGTAGCGTTCCCCGGTCACAATTATAAGATCGTGGGTTCAAATCCTGGTGGGGTGAGGTGTTGATTAAATGTAGAAGTCCGCATGCTTTATTGGGCTAATGAAATATATATGGATCCTTCTTTTTTCGAAGCCGCATTTGGTAAAATGTTGGTCTTATCACCTAAGCAGCACGGGTGGTCCCCATTAGAGGTTCACGGCGCCATAAGCTCGTTGAACAGGCTTTGTGTGAAATATAGCAGAGTCTAGGACTGCTTTTATTGTCCTAGTGGCCCAGAGGTAGCGTTCCCCGGTCACAATTATAAGATCGTGGGTTCAAATCCTGGTGGGGTGAGGTGTTGGTTATATGTAGAAGTCCGCGTGGTTTATTGGGCTAATGAAATATATATGGATCCTCGTGTTTAGCCAGATTTGCAAAACGTTGCTCTGATCACCTAAGCTGCACGGGGTGGTCCCTATTAGAGGTCTGCGCGCCATAAGGTCGTTGAACAGGCTTTTGTGTGAAATATAGTAGTGTTTAGGACTGCTTTTATTGTCCTGGTGGCCCAGAGGTAGCATACCCCGGTCACAATTATAAGATCGTGGGTTTGAATCCTGGTAGGGTGAGGTGTTGATTATATGTAGAAGTCCGAGTGATTTATTGGGCTAATGAAATATTTATGGATCCTCCTTGTTTCGAAGCCGGATTTGGTAAAACGTTGCTCTGATCACCTAAGCGGCATGGATGGTCCCCATTAGAGGTTCATGATGCCATAAGCAAGTAGAACAGGCTTTGTGTGAAATATAGCAGAGTCTAGAATGTTGTTCCGTGGCCCAGAGGTAGCGTCCCCCGGTCACAATTATAAGATCGTGGGTTCAACCTGGTAAGGGAGATATGTTGATTATATGGTAGTCCGCCTGCTATATTGGCTAATGAAATATATATGGATCCTTCTTTTTTCGAAGCCGCATTTGGTAAAATGTTGGTCTCATCACCTAAGCAGCACGGGTGGTCCCCATTAGAGGTTCACGGCGCCATAAGCTCATTGAACAGGCTTTGTGGGCAATATAGCAGAGTCTAGGACTGCTTTTATTGTCCTAGTGGCCCAGAGGTAGCGTTCCCCGGTCACAATTATAAGATCGTGGGTTCAAATCCTGCTGGGGTGAGGTGTTGGTTATATGTAGAAGTCCGCGTGCTTTATTGGGCTAATGAAATATATATAGATCCTCGTGTTTCGAAGCCAGGATTTGGTAAAACGTTGCTCTGATCACCTAAGCGGCACGGGTGGTCCCCATTAGAGGTTCATGGCGCCATAAGGTCGTTGAACAGGCTTTGTGTGAAATATAGTAGTGTTTAGGACTGCTTTTATTGTCCTGGTGGCCCAGAGGTAGCATACCCCGGTCACAATTATAAGATCGTGGGTTTGAATCCTGGTAGGGTGAGGTGTTGATTATATGTAGAAGTCCGAGTGATTTATTGGGCTAATGAAATATTTATGGATCCTCCTTGTTTCGAAGCCGGATTTGGTAAAACGTTGCTCTGATCACCTAAGCGGCATGGATGGTCCCCATTAGAGGTTCATGATGCCATAAGCAAGTTGAACAGGCTTTGTGTGAAATATAGCAGAGTCTAGGAATGCTTTTATTGTCCTGGTGGCCCAGAGGTAGCGTCCCCCGGTCACAATTATAAGATCGTGGGTTCAAATCCTGGTGGGGTGAGGTGTTGATTATATGTAGAAGTCCGCCTGCTATATTGGGCTAATGAAATATATATGGATCCTCGTGTTTCGAAGCCGCATTCGGTAAAACGTTGTTCTGATCACCTAAGTGGCACGGGTGGTCCCCATTAAAGGTTCACGGCGCCATAAGCTCGTTGAACAGGCTTTGTGTGAAATTGCAGAGTTCAGGACTGCTTTTATTATCCCAGTGGCCCAGAGGTAGCGTTTCCGGTCACAATTATAAGATCGCGGGTTCAAATCCTGGTAGGGTGAGGTGTTGGATTAGCGTAAAAGTCCGCTGCGTTTTATTGGGCTTAAATGAAATATATATGTGATCCTCGTGGTTTCTGAAACCGGCTTGAAAACGTTGCCTGATCACCTAAGCGGCACGGTGGTTCCCGGCTAGAGGTTCACATGGCGCCATAAGGTCGCTGGAACAGGCTTTGTGGTGAAATATAGTAGAGCTCCAGGACTGTTTTATTGTCCTGGTGGCCCAGAGGTAGCGCTCCTCGGTCACAATTATAAGATCGTGGCTTCAAATTCTGGTGGGGTGAGGCTTTGATTATATGTAGAAGTCTGCGTGCTTTATTGGACTAATGAAATATATATGGATCCTCGGGTTTCGAAGCCGCATTTGGTTAAACGTTGCTCTGATCACCTAAGCGGCACGGGTGGTCCCCTATAGTGGTTCACAGCGCCGTAAGCTCGTTGAACAGGCTTTGTGTGAAATATAGTAGAGTCTAGCACTGCTATTATTGTCCTAGTGGCCCAGAGGTAGCATTCCCCGGTCACAATTATAAGATCGTGGGTTCAAATCCTGGTGGGGTGAGGTGTTAATTATATGTAGAAGTAAGCGTGCTTTATTGGGCTAATGAAATATATATGGATCCTCCTTGTTTCGAAGCCGGATTTGGTAAAACGTTGCTCTGATCACCTAAGCGGCACGGGTGGTCCCCATTAGAGGTTCACGGTGCCATAAGCAAGTTGAACAGGCTTTGTGTGAAATATAGCAGAGTCTAGGAATGCTTTTATTGTCCTGGAGGCCCAGAGGTAGCGTCCCCCGGTCACAATTATAAGATCGTGGGTTTAAATCCTGGTGGGGTGAGGTGTTGATTAAATGTAGAAGTCCGCGTGCTTTATTGGGCTAATGAAATATATATGGATCCTTCTTGTTTCGAAGCCGCATTTGGAAAAATGTTGGTCTGATCACCTAAGCAGCATGGGTGGTCCCCATTAGAGGTTCACGGCGCCATAAGCTCGTTGAACAGGCTTTGTGTGAAATATAGCAGAGTCTAGGACTGCTTTTTTTGTCCTGGTGGCCCAGAGGTAGTGTCCCCCGGTCACAATTATAAGATTGTGGGTTCAAATCCTGGTGGGGTGAGGTGTTGATTATATGTAGAAGTCCGCCTGCTTTATTGGGTTAATGAAATATATATGGATCCTCGTGTTTCGAAGCCGCATTTGGTAAAACGTTGCTCTGATCACCTAAGTGGCACGGGTGGTCCCCTATAGTGGTTCATTGCGCGATAAACTCGTTGAACAGGCTTTGTGTGAAATATAGCCGAGTTTAGGACTGCTTTTATTGTCCTGGTGGCCCAGAGGTAGCATTCCCCGGTCACAATTATAAGATCGTGGGTTCAAGTCCTGGTGGGGTGAGGTGTTGATTAAATGTAGAAGTCCGCGTGCTTTATTGGGATAATAAAATATATATGGATCCTTCTTGTTTCGAAGCCGCATTTGGTAAAATGTTGGTCTGATCACCTAAGCTGCACTCGTGGTC
>NW_024731833.1:0-21874 GCF_018991925.1 Homarus americanus | reverse complement strand
CCTGGGAGTGTCAGAGGTGTGCCTAGATTGTCAGGAGGTGTACCTGAGAGTGTCAGAGGTGTACCTGAGAGTGTCAGAGGTGTACCTGGGATTGTCAGAGGTGTACCAGGGAGTGTCAGTGGAGTACTTGGGAGTGTCAAAGGTGTACCTGGGAGTATCGGAATGTGTACCGGGGAATATCGGAGGTGTACCTGGGAGTGCCAGAGGTGTACCTGGGAGTGTCAGAGATGTACCTGGGAGTTTCTGAGGTGTACCTGGGAGTGTCTGAGGTGTACCTGGGAGTGTCTGAGGTGTACCTGGGAGTGTCAGAGGTGTACCTGGGAGTGTCGGAGGTGTACCAGGGAGTGTCAGAGGAGTACCTGGGAGTGTCAGCGGTGTACCTGGGAGTGTCGTATGTGTACCTGGGAATATCAGAGGTGTACCAGTGAGTGTTACAGGTGTACCTGGGAGTGTCAGAGGTGAACCAGGTAGTGTCGGAGGAGTACCTGGGAGTCTCAGAGGTGTACCTGGGACTTTCGGAGGTGTACCTGGGGTTATCGGTGGTGTACCTGGGAGTGTCAGAGGTATACCTCGGAGTGTCGGAGGTGTTCCTGAGAGTGTCAGAGGTGTACCTGGTAGTGTCAGCGGTGTACCTGGGAATGTCAGAGGTGTACCTGGGAGTGTCAGAGGTGTACGTGGGAGTGTCTGAGGTGTACCTGGGAGTGTCTGAGGTGTACCTAGGAGTGTCAGAGGTGTGCCTGGGAGTGTCAGAGGTGTACCTGGGAGTGTCAGAGGTGTACGTGGGAGTGTCTGAGGTGTACCTAGGAGTGTCAGAGGTGTGCCTGGGAGTGTCAGAGGTGCACTTGGGAGTGTCACAGGTGCACCTGGGAGTGTTTGAGGTGTACCTGGCAGTGTCTGAGGTGTACCGGGCAGTGGCAGCGGTGTACCTGGGAGTGTCAGCGTTGTACCTGGAAGTGTCAGAGGTGTACCTGGGAGTGTCAGAGGAGTACCTGGGAGCGTGAAAGGAGCACCTGGGAGTGTCAGAGGTGTACCTGGTAGTGTCAGTGGTGTAACTGGGAGTGTCAGAGTTGTACTTGGGAGTGTGATTGGTGTACCAGGGAGTGTCAGAGGTGTATCTGGAAGTGTCAGAGGTGTACCTGGAAGTGTCAGGGGTGAACCTGGAAGTGTCAAGGGTGTACCTGGAAGTTTCAGAGGTGTACCTGGGAGTGCCTGAGGTGTACCTGGGATTGTCAGAGGTTTACCTGGGAGTGTCAGGGGTGTAACTGGGAGTGTCAAAGGAGTCTTGGGAGTGTCTGAGGTGTTCCTGGGAGTGTCTGAGCTGTACCTGGGAGTGTCTGAGGTGTACCTGGCAGTGTCTGAGGTGTACCGGGCAGTGTCAGCGGTGTACCTGGGAGTGTCAGCCTTGTACCTGGAAGTGTCAGAGGTGTACCTGGGAGTGTCAGAGGTGTACCTGGGAGTGTCACAGGAGTACCTGGGAGCTTGAAAGGAGTACCTGGGAGTGTCAGAGGTGTACCTGGAGTGCCTGTACCTGGAGTGTCAGGGGTGTACATGGATTGTCGGAGGTGTACATGGAGTGTCAGAGGTACCTGGCAGTGCCGGCGGTGCTGGAGCGCCGAAGTGTGCCTGAGTGTCAGAGGTGTACCTGGGAGTGTCTGAGGAGTACCTGGGAGTGTCTGAGGTGTACCTGGGAGGTCAGAGAAGTACCAGGGAGTGTCAGAGGAGTACCTGGGAGTGTGAGAGGTGTACCTGCGAGTGTGAGAGGTGAACCTAGGAGTGTCTGAGGTGTACCTGAGTGTCAGAGGTTTACCTAGGGATATCTGAGGTGTACCTGGAGTGTCTGAGGTGTAGCTGGGAGGTCAGGGAGACCCAGGAGTGAAAGAGGTGTACCTAGAGTGTCGAGGTGTACCTGGGAGTGTCTGAGGTGTACCTGGGAGTGTTAGGAGGTACCTGGGAGTGTCGGAGGTGTACCTGGGAGTGTCGGAGGTGTATATGGCAGTGTCAGAGGTGTACCTTGGAGTGTCAGAGGTGTACCATGGAATGTCAGTGGAGCACCTGGGAGTGTCAAAGGTGTACCTGGAGTGTCAGAGGTGTACCTGGGAGTGTCAGAGGTGTACCTGGGAGGTCAGAGGTGTATCTGGGAGTGTCAGCGGTGTATCTGGGAGTGTCGGAGGTGTACCTGGAGGGAGAGGGGTACCTGGGAGTGTCGGAGGTGTACGGAGTGTCGGAGGTGTTCCTGGAGTGTCAAAGGTACTTGAAGTGTCAGAGGTATACCTGATTGTCATGGTGTAACTGATTGTGTCTGAAGTGTACCTGGAGTGTCGGAGGTGTGCCTAGGATTGTCAGAGGTGCACTTGGAGTGTCGAGGTGCACCTTGAGTGTCAGAGGTGTAACAGGGAATGTCAGTGGAGTACCTGGGAGTGTCAGAGGTGTACCTGGGAGTGTCAGAGGTACCTGGAGAGTCAGAGGTGTACCTGGGAGCGTCAGAGGTGCTCTGGAGTGTCAGAGGTGTACCTGGAATGTCGGAGGTACCTGGGAGTGTCTGGGTGTACCTGGGAGTATCTGGTGTACCTGGCGTGTCTGAGGTGTACCTGCGAGTGTCAGAGGTGTACCTGGAGTGTCGGAGGTGTAAATGGGAGTGCAGTGGTGTACCTGGCAGTGTCAGCGTTCCCTGGGAGTGTCAGGGAGTGTGCCTGGATGTCATGGCACCTGGGAGTGAGAAGTGTACCTGGGAGTGTCAGAGGTGTTCCAGGGAGTGTCAGAGGAATACCTAGGAGTGTCAGAGGTGTACCTGGGAGTGTCGGAGGTGTACCTGGGAGTGTCAGAGGTGTACCTGGGAGTGTCAGAGGTGTACCTGGGAGTGTCAGAGGTGTATCTGGGAGTGTCAGCGGTGTATCTGGGAGTGTCGGAGGTGTACCTGGGAGTGTGAGAAGTGTACTTGGGAGTGTCGGAGGTGTACCTGGGAGTGTCGGAGGTGTTCCTGGGAGTGTCAAAGGTTTACTTGGAAGTGTCAGAGGTGTACCTGGGATTGTCAGCGGTGTATCTGATGGTGTCTTAGGTGTACCTGGGAGTGTCAGAGGTGTGCCCATGATTGTCAGAGGTGCACTTGGGAGTGTCAGAGGTGCACCTTGGAGTCTCAGAGGTGTAACAGGGAATGTCAGTGGAGTACCTGGGAGTGTCAGAGGTGTACCTGGCAGTGTCAGAGGTGTACCTGGGAGAGTCAGAGGTGTACCTGGGAGTGTCAGAGGTGTTCCTGGGAGTGTCAGAGGTGTACCTGGGAGTGTCTGGGGTGTACCTGGGAGTATCTGGGGTGTACCTGGGAGTGTCTGAGGTGTACCTTGGGAGTGTCAGGAGGTACCTGGGAGTGTCGGAGGTGTAAATGGAGGTCAGAGGTGTACCTGGCAGTGTCAGCGGTGTCCCTGGGAGTGTCAGGAGGTGGAAGCCTGGGAGTGTTCAGGTGCACCTGGGAGTGTGAAATGTGTACCTGGGAGTGCTCGGAGGTGTGTGCCCTGGGAGTGTCGTGGAGGTGTACCTGGGGAGTGTCGAAGGGTGTCCCCACTGTGTCTGAGGTGTACCTGGGGAGTGTCAGAGGTGCGCCCAAGAGTGTCAGGAGGTGCACTTTGGGAGGTCACAGGTGCACCTTGGCGTGTCTGAGGTGTACCTGGGAGTGTCTGAGGTGTACCTGGCAGTGTCTGAGGTGTACCTGGCAGTATCTGAGGTGTAACTGGCAGTGTCAGCGGTGTACCTGGGAGTGTCAGCTGTGCACCTGGGAGTGTTAGAGGTGTATCAGGGAGTGACAGAGGAGTACCTAGGAGTGTGAGAGGTGTACCTGGGAGTGTTGGAGGTGTACATGGGAGTGTCGGAGGTGTACCAGGGAGTGTGAGAAGTGTACCTGGGAGTATCGGAGGTGTACCTGGGAGTGTGAGAAGTGTACCTGGAAGTGTCAAAGGTGTACCTGGGAGTGTCAGAGGTGTATCTGGGAGTGTCGGAGGTGTACCTGGGAGTGTCAGAGGTGTACCTAGGAGTGTCAGAGGTGTATGTGGGAGTGTCGGAGGTGTACCTGGGAGTGTCAGAGGTGTACTTGGAAGTGTCAGAGGTGCACCTGGGAGTGTCAGCGGTGTACCTGATTGTGTCTGAAGTGTACCTGGGAGTGTCAGAGGTGTGCCAAGGAGTGTCAGAGGTCCACTTGGAAGTGTCAGAGGTGCACCTTGAGGTGTCTGAGGTGTACCTGGGAGTGTCTGAGGTGTACCTGGCAGTGTCTGAGGTGTACCTGGCAGCGTTTGAGGTGTAACTGGCAGTGTCAGCGGTGTACCTGGGAGTGTCAGCGGTGCACCTGGGAGTGTTAGAGGTGTATAAAGGAGTGACAGAGGAGTACCTACAAGTGTCAGAGGTGTACCTGGGAGTGTCAGAGGTGTACCTGGGAGTGTCAGAGGTGTACCTGGGAGTGTCAGAGGTGTACCTGGGAGTGTCAGAGATGTACCTGAGAGTGTCAGAGGTGTAACTGGCAGTGTCAGCGGTGTACCTGGGAGTGTCAGTGGTGCACCTGGGAGTGTTAGAGGTGTATCTGGGAGTGTCGGACGTGTACCTAGGAGTGTCAGAGGTGTACTAGGGAATGTCAGTGGAGTACCTGGGAGTGTCAGAGGTGTACCTGGGAGTGTCAGAGATGTACTTGGGAATGTCAGGAGGTGTATCTGGGAGTGTCGGACGTACCTGGGAGTGTCAGGTGTACCAGGGAATGTCAGTGGAGTACCTGGGAGTGTCAGAGTTGTACCTGGGAGTGTCAGGGGTGTACCTGGAGGTCGAGGTGTACCTGGGAGTGTCAGAGGTGTACCTGGAGTGTCAGAGGTTTACATGGGAGTGTCAACGGTGTACCTGGAGTGTCAGAGGTGTACCTGGAGTGTCAGAGGTGTACCTCGGAGAGTCAGAGGTGTAACTGGCAGTGTCTGAGGTGTACCTGGCAGTGTCTGAGGTGTACCGTGGCGTCAGCGGTGTACTTGGAGTGTCAGCGGTGCACCTGGGAGTGTTAGAGGTGTATCAGGGAGTGACAGAGAGTACCTAGGGAGTGTCAGAGGTGCACCGGAGTGTCAGTGTACCTGGGAGTGTCAGAGGTGTACCTGGAGTGTCAGATGTACCTGGCAGTGTCAGAGGTGTATCTTGGACGTGTACCTAGGAGTGTCAGAGGTGTACCAGAGAATGTCAGTGGAGTATCTGGGAGTGTCAGAGGTTTACCTGGGAGTGTCAGAGATGTACCTGGAGAGTCAGAGGTGTACCTGGAGGTGTCAGAGGTGTACCTGGGAGTGTCAGAGGTGTACCTGGGAGTGTCTGGGTGTACCTGGGAGTGTCTGGGGTGTACCTGAGCATCTGGGTGTACCTGAGTGTCTGAGGTGTACCTGGGAGTGTCAGAGGTGTACATGGAGTGTCGGAGGTGTACATGGAGTGTCAGAGGTGTACCTGGCAGTGTCAGGGTGTACCTGGGAGTGACAGGAAGTGTGCCTGGGAGTGTCAGAGGTGTGCCTGGGAGTGTCTGAGGTGTACCTGGGAGTGTCTGAGGTGTACCTGGGTATCAGAGAAGTACCAGGGAGTGTCAGAGGAGTACCTGGGAGTGGAGAGGTACCTGCGAGTGTGAGAGGTGAACCTAGGAGTGTCTGAGGTGTACCTGGGAGTGTCAGACGTGTACCTAGGGAGTATCTGAGGTGTACTTGGGAGTGTCTGAGGTGTAGCTGGAGTGTCAGGGGAGACCCAGGGAGTGAAAGAGGTGACCTCAAAAGTGTACCTGGAGTGTCAGAGGTGTACCTGGGAGTGTCAGAGGTGTACCTGGGAGTGCTGGGGAGGTGTATCTGGGAGTGTTGGTGGTGTATTTGGGAGGCCGGAGGTGTACCTGGGAGTGTGAGAAGGTACCTGGGAGCAAGCCGGGAGGCATACTGGGGAGGACGGAGGAGCCTGTGGGAGTGTCAAAGGTGTACTTAATGTTGAGGTGTACTTTGGGATTAAGCTGGGGCGGTGTACCTTGATGGTGCCTGAGGTGTACTGGGAGTGTCAGAGGTGTTTAGGGATTGTTGGGGAGGTGCACGGGAGCAAGTCAGAGGTGCACCTTGAGTGCCCAGGAGGTGTAACAGGGAATGTCAGTGAGCACCTGGGAGTGTCAGGAGGTGTACCCAGGGAGTGTCAGAGGTGTACCTGGGAGAGTCAGAGGTACCTGGGAGGTCGAGGTGCACCTGGGAGTGTCAGAGGTGCCTTGGAATGTCGGAGGTGTACCTGGGAGTGTCTGGGGTGTACCTGGGAGCATCTTGGTGTACCTGGGAGGCCCGAGGTGTACCTGGGAGTGCTTCAGACAGCACCTGGGAGCAATGGAAGTGTAAATGGGAGTGTCAGTGTGCCTGAGTGTCTGCGGTGCACCTGGGAGGAGAAGTGGGAGTGCGTCGGAGGTACCTGGGAGTGTCGGGAGGTGTAACTGGGAGTGCCGGGCGGTGTACCTGATTGTGCCCTGAGGTGTACCTGGGAGAATCAGTAGGTGCTCTGAGCGACAGAGGTGCACCTGGGAGTGTCAGAGGCACCTTGGCGTGTCTGCCTGGGAGTGTCAGAGGTGTGCCTAGGAGTCAGCGGGGCACCTGGGAGTGTTAGAGGTATCAGGGAGTGACAGAGGAGTACCTACAAGTGTCAGAGGTGTACCTGGGAGTGTGAGGTGTACCTGGAGTGTCGAGGTGTACCTGGGAGTGTCAGAGGTGTACCTGAGGGGAGGTGTACCTGGGAGTGTCAGAGATGTACCTGGGAATGTCAGAGGTATCTGGGAGTGTCGGACGTACCTGGGAGTGTCAGAGGTGTACCAGGGAATGTCAGTGGAGTACCTGGGAGTGTCAGAGTTGTACCTGGGAGGTCAAAGGTGTATTGGGTGTGTCAGAGATGTACCTGAGTGTCAGAGGTGTACCTGGAGTGTCAGAGGTTTACATGGGAGTGTCAAAGGTGTACCTGGGAGTGTCAGAGGTGTTCCTGGAGAGTCAGAGGTGTACCTCGGAGTGTCAGAGGTGTACCTGGCAGTGTCTGAGGTGTAACTGGCTCAGCGGTGTACCTGAGTGTCAGCGGTGCACCTGGAGTGTTAGAGTGTATCGGAGTGACAGAGGAGTACCTGGCAGGTGTCGCGGTGTACCTGGGGCTGAGGTGTACCATGAATGTCAGTGGAGTACCTGGGAGTGTAAAGGTGTACCTGGGAGGTCAGAGGTGTACCTGGGAGTGTCAGTGGTGTGGAGTGTCAGAGGTGTATCTGGAGTGTCAGCGGTGTATCTGGGAGTGTTAGAGGTGTACCTGGGAGTGTGAGAAGGTACCTGGAGTGTCGGAGGTGTACCTGGGAGTGTCGGAGGTGTTCCTGGGAGTGTCAAGGTGTACTTGGAAGTGTCAGAGGTGTACCTGGGTTTATAGCGGTGTACCTGATTGTGTCTGAGGTGTACCTGGGAGTGTCAGAGGTGTGACTAGGAGTGTCAGAGGTGCACTTGGAGTGTCAGGCACCTTGAGTGTCAGAGGTGTACCAGGTATGTCAGTGGAGTACCTGGAGTGTCAGAGGTGTACCTGGAGTGTCAGAGGTAACTAGCAGTGTCAGTGGTGTACCTGGGAGTGTCAGCGGTGCACCTGGGAGTGTTAGAGGTGTATCAGGAGTGACATAGAGTACCTAGGAGTGTCAGAGGTGTACCTGGGAGGTCAGAGGTGTACCTGGGAGGTCAGAGGTGTACCTGGGAGTGTCAGAGATGTACCTGGGAGTGTCAGAGGTGTATCTGGAGTGTCGGACGTGTACCTAGGAGTGTCAGAGGTGTACCAGGGAATGTCAGTGAGTAACTGGGAGTGTCAGAGGTGTACCTGGGAGTGTCAGAGGTGTACTTGGAGAGTCAGAGGTATCTGGGAGTGTCAGAGGTGTACCTGGGAGGTCAGATGTACCTGGAGTGTCGGAGGTGTATCTGGGAGTGTCTGTGTACCTGGGAGTATCTGGGGAGTACCTGGAGTGTCTGAGGTGTACCTGGAGTCAGGTGTACCTGGGAGTGTCGGAGGTGTACATGGTACCTGCAGTGTCAGCGGTGTACCTGGGAGGTCAGAAGTGTGCCTGGAGTGTCTGAGGTGTACCTGGGAGTGTCTGAGGTGTACCTGGGAGGTCTGAGGTGTACCTGGGAGTATCAGAGAAGTACCAGGGAGTGTCACAGGAGTACCTGGGAGTGTGAGAGGTGTACCTGCGAGTATGAGAGGTGAACCTAGGGAGTGTCTGAGGTGTACCTGGGAGTGTCAGAGGTGTACCTGGAGTGTCTGAGGTGATTTGGGAGTGTCTGAGATGTAGCTGGGAGGTCAGGGAGAACCAGGAGGAAAGAGGTACCTGGGAATGTCAGAGGTGTAAGGGAGGTCAGAGGAATACCTAGGAGTGTGAGGTGTACCTGGGAGTGTCGGAGGTGTACCTGGAGTGTGTAGAGGTACCTGGGAGTGTCAGAGGTGTACCTGGGAGGTGTGAAGTGTACCTGGGAGGCCGAGGTGTATCTGGGAGTGTCAGCTGTGTATCGAGGTCGGAGGTTCTGGAGTGTGAGGAATTGTACCTGGAGTGTCGGAGGTGTACCTGGAGTGTCGGAGGTGTCCTGGAGTGTCAAAGGTGTACTTGAAGTGTCAGAGGTGTCTGGGATTGTCAGCGGTGTATCTGATGGTGTCTTAGGTGTACCTGGGGCTGAGGGTGTACCTGGAGTGTCAGAGTACCATGAGTGTCAGAGGGTATCTGGGTCAGCGGTGTATCTGGGAGGTCGGAGGTGTACCTGAGTGTCAGATGCACCTGGAGGTCGGAGGTGTACCTGGGAGTGTGAGGAGGTACCTGGGAGTGTCGGAGGTGTACCTGGAGTGTCGGAGGTGTACCTGGCAGGTCAGCGGTACCTGGAGTGTCGGAGGTGTACCTGGGAGTGTCAGAAGTATGCCTGGGAGTGTCTGAGGTGTACCTGGGAGTGTCTGAGGTGTACCTGGGAGTGTCTGAGGTGTACCTGGGAGTATCAGAGAAGTACCAGGGAGTGTCACAGGAGTACCTGGGAGTGTGAGAGGTGTACCTGCGAGTGTGAGAGGTGAACCTAGGAGTGTCTGAGGTGTACCTGGGAGTGTCAGAGGTGTACCTGGGAGTGTCTGAGGTGTACTTGGGAGTGTCTGAGATGTAGCTGGGAGTGTCAGGGGAGAACCAGGGAGTGAAAGAGGTGTACCTGGGAATGTCGGAGGTGTAACAGGGAGTGTCAGAGGAATACCTAGGAGTGTCAGAGGTGTACCTGGGAGTGTCGGAGGTGTACCTGGGAGTGTGAGAAGTATACCTGGGAGTGTCAGAGGTGTACCTGGGAGTGTCAGAGGTGTACCTGGGAGTGTCAGAGGTGTACCTGGGAATGTCGGAGGTGTACCTGGGAGTGTCTGGGGTGTACCTGGGAGTATCTGGAGTGTAACTGAGAGTGTCTGAGGTGTACCTGGGAGTGTCAGAGGTGTATCTGGGAGTGCCGGAGGTGTAAATGGAGTGTCAGTGGTGTACCTGGCAGTGTCAGCGGTGTCCCTGGGAGTGTCAGAGGTGTGCCTGGGAGTGTCTGCGGTGCACCTGGGAGTGTGAGAAGTGTACCTGGGAGTGTCGGAGGTGTACCTGGGAGTGTCGGAGGTGTACCTGGGAGTGTCAGCGGTGTACCTGATTGTGTCTGAGGTGTACCTGGGAGTGTCAGAGGTGTGCCTAAGAGTGTCAGAGGTGCACTTGGGAGTGTCAGAGGTGCACCTTGGCGTGTCTGAGGTGTACCTGGGAGTGTCTGAGGTGTACCTGGCAGTGTCTGAGGTGTACCTGGCAGTGTCTGAGGTGTAACTGGCAGTGTCAGCGGTGTACCTGGGAGTGTCAGCGGTGCACCTGGGAGTGTTAGAGGTGTATCAGGGAGTGACAGAGGAGTACCTAGGAGTGTGAGAGGTGTACCTGGGAGTGTTGGAGGTGTACCTGGGAGTGTCGGAGGTGTACCTGGGAGTGTGAGAAGTGTACCTGGGAGTGTCGGAGGTGTACCTTGGAGTGTCAGAGGTGTACCTGGCAGTGTCGGAGGTTTACCTGGGAGTGTCAGAGGTGTACCTGGCAGTGTCAGTGGTGTACCTGGGAGTGTCAGAGGTGTTCCTGGGAGTGTCAGAGGTGTTCCTGGGAATGTCGGAGGTGTACCTGGGAGTGGCACAGGAGTATCTGGGATTGTCAGAGGTGTCCCTGGCAGTGTCAGAGGTGTACCTGGGAGTGTCAGAGGAGTACCAGGGAGTGTCAGAGGAATACCTAGGAGTGTCAGAGGTGTATTTGGGAGTGTCAGAGGTGTACCAGGGAATGTCAGTGGAGTACCAGAGAGTGTCAGAGGAATACCTAGGAGTGCCGAGGTGTACCTGGGAGTGCTGAAGGCGGTAAAATGGAGTGTCGGAGGCACTGGGAGTGTGTGGAGAAGTGTGTACCTGGGAGTGTCAGAGGTGTACCTGGGAGTGTGGGAGGTGTACCTGGGAGTGTCATAGGTGTAATTGGGAGTGTCAGAGGTGTACCTGAGAATGTCAGCAGTGTGCCTGGGAGTGTCTGAGGTGTACCTGGGAGTGTCAGACGTTTGCCTAGGAGTGTCAGAGGTGCACTTGGGAGTGTCAGAGGTGCACCTTGGAGTGTCTGAGGTGTACCTGGGAGTGTCTGAGGTGTACCTGGCAGTGTCTGAGGTGTACCTGGCAGTGTCTGAGGTGTAACTTGCAGTGTCAGTGGTGTACCTGGGAGGGTCAGCGGTGCACCTGGGAGTTTTAGAGGTGTATCAAGGAGTGACAGAGGAGTACCTAGGAGTGTCAGAGGTGTACCTGGGAGTGTCAGAGGTGTACCTGGGAGTGTCAAAGATGTACCTGGGAGTGTCAGAGGTGTATCTGCTATTGTCGGACGTGTACCTGGGAGTGTTAGAGGTGTATCAAGGAGTGACAGAGGAGTACTCTAGGAGGTCAGAGGTAACCTGGAGGTCAGAGGTGTACCTGGGAGGGCCGAGATGTACCTGGGAGGCCAGGAAGTGTATCTCATATTGTCGGACGTGTACCTGGGAGTGTCAGAGGTGTACCAGGGAATGTCAGTGGAGTACCTGGGAGTGTCAGAGGTGTACCTGGGAGAAACAGAGGTGTACCTTGGAGTGTCAGATGTGTACCTGGGAGTGTCAGGGGTGTATCTGGGAGTGTCAGCGGTGTATCTGGGAGTGTCGGAGGTACCTGGGAGTGTGGAGAAGTGTACCTGGAGTGTCGGAGGTGTACTGGGAGTTTCGGAGGTGTTCCTGGAGTGTCGTGTGTACTGGAAGTGTCAGAGGTGTACCTGTTTGTCAGCGGTGTACCTGATTGTGTCTGAGGTGTACCTGAGTGTCAGAGGTGTGACTAGGAGTGTCAGAGGTGCACTTGGGAGTGTCAGAGGTGCACCTTGGAGGTGTGAGGTGTTCCAGGTATGTCAGTGGAGTACCTGGAGTGTCAGAGGTGTACCTGAGTGTCAGAGGTGTAACTGGCAGTGTCAAGTGTACCTGGGAGTGTCAGCGGTGCACCTGGAGTGTTAGAGGTGTATCAGGAGTGAGAGTACCTAGGAGGTCAGAGGTGTACCTGGGAGGTCAGAGGTGTACCTGGAGTGTCAGAGGTGTACCTGGAGGTCAGAGATGTGACCTGGAGTGTCGGAGGTGTATCTGGAGTCTGGGGTGTACCTGAGTATCTGGGAGTACCTGGAGTGTCTGAGGTACCTGGGAGGTCAGAGGTGTAACTGGGAGTGTCGGAGGTGTACATGGAGTGTCAGAGGTGTACCTGGCAGTGTCAGCGGTGTACCTGGGAGTATCAAAGAAGTACCAGGGAGTGTCACAGGAGTACCTGGGAGGTGGAGAGGTGTACCTGCGAGTGTGAGAGGTGAACTAGGAGTGTCTGAGGTGTACCTGAGGTCAGAGGTGTACCTGGGAGTGTCTGAGATGTAGCTGGAGTGTCAGGAGAACCAGGAGTGAAAGAGGTGTACCTGGAATGTCAGAGGTGTAACAGGGAGTGTCAGAGAATACCTAGGAGGTCAGAGGTGTACCTGGGAGTGTCGGAGGTGTACCTGGGAGTGTGAGAAGGTACCTGGAGTGTCAGAGGTGTACCTGAGGTCAGAAGTGTACCTGGAGGTCGAGGTGTATCTGGAGTGTCAGCTGTGTATCTGGAGTGTCGGAGGTGTACCTGGGAGTGTGAGAATGTACCTGGGAGTGTCGAGGTCTGGGAGTGTGAGAGTGTACCTAGGAGGTCAGAGGTACCTGGGAGGTCGGAGGTGTACCTGGAGTGTCGGAGGTTCGGAGGTCAGAGTGTACTTGAAGTGTCAGAGGTGTACCTGGATTGTCAGCGGTGTATCTGATGGTGTCTTAGGTGTACCTGGAGTGTCAGAGGTGTACCTGGGAGGTCAGGAGGTGTACCTATGGAGTGTCGAGGTGTATCTGGGAGTGTCAGGGTGTATCTTGGGAGTGTCGGAGGTGTACCTGGGAGTGTGAGAAGTGTACCTGGGAGGTCGGAGGTGTACCTGGAGTGTCGGAGGTGTACCTGGCAGTGTCAGAGGTATCTGGACGTGTACCTAGGGAGTGTCAGAGGTGTACCAGAGAATGTCAGAGTATCTGGAGTGTCAGAGGTTTACCTGGAGTGTCAGAGATGTACCTGGAGTCAGATGTTCTTGGGAGTGTCGGTGTACCTGAGTGTCTGGGGTGTACCTGGGAGTATCTGCGGTGTACCTGGAGTGTCTGAGGTGTACCTGGAGTGTCAGAGGTGTACATGGAGTGTCGGAGGTGTACATGGAGTGGTCAGAGGGTACCTGGCAGTGTCAGCGGTGTACCTGGGAGGGTCAGAAGGTGCCTGGAGTGTCAGAGGTGTACCTGGGAGTGTCTGAGGTGTACCTGGGAGTGTCTGAGGTGTACCTGGAGTATCAGAGAAGCACCAGGAGGTCAGAGGAGAACCTGGGAGTGTGAGAGGTGTACCTGCGAGTGGTGAGAGGTGAACCTAGGAGTGTCTGAGGTGTACCTGGCAGTGTCAGCGGTGTACCTGGGAGTGTCAGAGGTGTAACATGGAATGTCAGTGGAGTACCTGGAGTGTCAAAAGTTCTGAGTGTCAGAGGTGTACCTGGGAGGTCAGAGGTGTACATGGGAGTGTCAGAGGTGTATCTGGAGTGTCAGTGGTGTATTTGGGAGTGTCGGAGGTGTACCTGGAGTGTCTGGGGTGTACCTGGGAGTATCTGATGTGTACCTGGGAGTGTCTGAGGTGTAGCTGGGAGTGTCAGGGGAGACCCAGGAGTGAAAGAGGTGTACCTAGGGAGGTCAGATGTGTACATGGAGTGTCGGAGGTACCTGGGAGTGTGAGAAGTGTACCTGGGAGTGTCGGAGGTGTACCTGGAGTGTCGGAGGTGTACCTGGCAGTGTCAGCGGTGTACCTGGGAGGTCAGAGGTGTAACATGGAATGTCAGTGGAGTACCTGAGGTCAAGGTGTACCTGAGTGTCAGAGGTGTGACCTGGAGTGTCAGAGGTGTACATGGAGTGTCAGAGGTGTATCTGGGAGTGTCAGTGGTGTATTTGGGAGTGTCGGAGGTGTACCTGGGAGGTGAGAAGTGTACCTGGGAGTGTCGGAGGTGTACTCGGAGTGTCGGAGGTGTTCCTGGAGTGTCAAAGGTGTACTTGAAGTGTCAGAGGTGTGCCGGTCAGAGGTGCACTTGGAGGTCAGAGGTGCACCTTGGAGTGTCAGAGGTGTAACAGGGAATGTCAGTGAGTACCTGGGAGTGTCAGAGACTTTGGAGTGTCAGAGGTGTACCTGGGAGAGTCAGAGGTAACGGGAGTGTCAGAGGTACCTGGGAGTGTCAGTACCTGGAATGTCGGAGGTGTACCTGGGAGTGTCTGGTGTACCTGGAGATCTGTGTACCTGGGAGTGTCTGAGGTGTACCTGGGAGTGTCAGAGGTACCTGGGAGTGTCGGAGGTGTAAATGGAGTGTCAGTGGTACCTGGCAGTGTCAGCGGTGTCCCTGGAGGCCGAGGTGTGCCTGGGGCACCGCAGCACCTGGGAGTGTCGGAGGTGTACCGGAGTGTCAGCGGGTGTACCTGATTGTGTCTGAGGTGTACCTGGGAGTGGAAGTGTGCCTAAGAGTGACAGAAGCACTTGGAGTGCCAGAGGTGCACCTGGCGTGTCTGAGGTGGAAAACGGCAGTGTTTGAGGTGTACCTGCAGTGTCTGAGGTGTAAGGGAAATAGCGGTGTACCTGGAGTGTAAGAAATTTTGAGTGTCAGAGTGTACCTGGAGTGTCAGGGGGGTACCTGGAGGTCAGCAATCTGGAGGTTAGGAGGTGTATCAGGGAGGACAGAGGAGCACCTAGGAGGTGAGGTGTACCGGGAGGTCAGAGGTGTACCTGGGAGGTCAGAGGTGTACCTGGAGTGTGAGAAGTGTACCTTGAGGTCTGAGGATCTTGAGTGTCAGAGGTGTACCGCAGTGTCGGAGGTGTACCTGGAGTGTCAGAGGTGTACCGGCAGTGTCAGAGGTGTACCTGGGAGTGTAAGATGTACCTTGAGTGTCGAGGTGTACCTGGGAGTGTCAGGGGGTACCTGGGAGTGTCGGAGGTGTACCTGGGAGAAGTGTACCTGGAGTGCCGAGGTACCTGGAGGTCAGAGGTGTACCTGGGAGTGTCAGAGGTGTACCTGGGAGTGTCAGAGGTATCCGGAGGTCAGAGGTGTATCTGGGAGTGTCGGAGGTGTACCTGGGGTGAGAAGTGTACCTGGAGTGTCTGAGGTGTACCTGGAGTGCCGGAGGTGTACCTGGAGGTCAGATGTACTTGGGAGTGTCAGAGGTGTACCTGGGGGGTGTCTGAGGTGTACCTGGGTCAGGGTTTGGGTCTGAGGTAACTTGGGAGTGTCTGAGGTGTACCTGCAGTGTCTGAGGTAACGGCAGTGTCTGAGGCAGTGTCAGCTGGTGTACGGGAGTGCAGTGTGCACCTGGGAGTGTTAGAGGTGTATCAGGAGTGACAGAGGAGTACCTACAAGTGTCAGAGGTGTACCTGGGAGTGTCACAGGTGTACCTGGGAGGCCAGAGGTGTACCTGGGAGGTCAGAGGTGTACTCTGGGAGTGTCAGAGGTGTACCTGGGAGTGTCAGAGATGTACCTGGGAATGTCAGAGGTGTATCTGGGAGTGTCGGAGGTACCTGGGAGTGTCAGAGGTGTACCAGGGAATGTCAGTGGAGCACCTGGAGGTCAGAGTTGTACCTGGGAGGTCAAAGGTACCTGGAGTGTCTGAGGTGTACCTGGGAGTGTCAGAGGTGTACCTGGTAGTGTCAGAGGTTTACATGGAGTGTCAAAGGTGTAACTTGGGAGGTCAGAGGTGTACCTGAGGTCAGAGGTGTACCTCGGAGGTCAGAGGTGTACCTGGCAGTGTCTGAGGTGTACCTGGCAGTGTCTGAGGTGTAACTGGCAGTGTCAGCGGTGTACCTGGGAGGTCAGCGGGTGCACCTGGGAGTGTTAGAGGTGTATCAGGAGTGACAGAGGAGCACCTGGGTGTCAGAGGTGTATCTGGGAATGTCAGAGGTTTACCTGGGAGTGTCAGAGATGTACCTGGGAGAGTCAGAGGTGTACCTGGGGTGTCAGAGGTGTACCTGGGAGTGTCAGAGGTGTACCTGGGAGGTCGCAGGTGACCTGAAGTTCTTGGGGTATCTGGGAGTATCTGGTTTTGTACCTGAGAGTCTGAGGTACCTGGGAGGTCAGAGGTGTACATGGGAGTGTCGGAGGTGTACATGGAGTGTCAGAGGTGTACCTGGCAGTGTCAGCGGTGTACCTGGGAGGTCAGAAGTGTGCCTGGGAGTCTGGGAGGTGTGCCTGGGAGTGTCTGAGGTGTACCTGGAGTGTCTGAGGTGTACCTGAGTATCAGAGAAGGGATCAGAGGAGTACCTGGGAGTGTGAGGCATGGAGTGTGGAGGTGAACCTTAGAGTGTCTGAGGTGTACCTGGGAGTGCCTGGGAGGTGTACTAGGAGTATCTGGAGGTGTACCTGGGAGTGTCTGAGGTGTAGCTGGGAGTGTCAGGAGAACCAGGAGTGAAAGAGGTGTACCTAGGAGTGTCAGAGGTGTACCTGGGAGCGTCGGAGGTGGGAGGAGAAGGTACCGGGAGTGGAGGTGTACCTGGGAGTGTCGGAGGTGTACCTGCAGTGCTGGAGGTGTACCTGGGAGGTCAGAGGTACCATGGAATGTCAGTGAGTACCTGAGAGTGTCAAAGGTGTACCTGGGAGTGTCAGAGGTACCTGGAGAGTGTCAGAGGTGTACCTGGGAGTCAGAGGTGTATCTGGGAGTGTCGGGGTGTATCTGGGAGTGTCGGGGTGTACCTGGAGTGGAGAAGTGTACCTGGGAGGTCGGAGGTGTACCTGGGAGTGTCGGAGGTGTTCCTGGGAGCAAGAAGGTACTTGGAAGTGTCAGAGGTGTACCTGGGATTGTCATGGTGTACCTGATTGTGTCTGGAGGTGTACCTGGGAGTGTCAGAGGTGTGCCTATGAGTGTCAGAGGTGCACTTGAGTGCTCGGAGGTGCACCTGGAGGTCGAGGTGTACCAGGAATGCTGGAGTACCTGGGAGTGTCAGAGGTGTACCTGGGAGTGTCAGAGGTGTAACTGGCAGTGTCAGCGGTGTACCTGGGAGGTCACAGGCACCTGGGAGTGTTAGAGGTGTATCAGGAGTGACAGAGGAGTACCTAGGGAGTGTAAGAGGTGTACCTGGGAGTGTCAGAGGTGTACCTGGAGTGTCAGAGGTGTAAGGGAGTGGGGTTAGACATGGGAGTCAGAGGTGTATCTGGGAGTGTCTGAGGTGTACCTAGGAGTGTCAGAGGTGTACAGGAATATCAGTGAGTACCTGGGAGTGTCTGAGGTGTACCTGGGAGGTCAGAGGTGTACCTGGGAGTGTCGGAGGTGTACATGGAGTGTCAGAGGTGTACCTGGCAGTGTCAGGCGGTGTACCTGGGAGTGAAGTGCTGGAGTATCTGAGGTGGGAGTGTCTGAGGTACTGGGAGGCTCAGGTGTACCTGGGAGCATCAGGAAGTACCAGGAGGTTGTCAGGAGTACCTGGGAGTGTCAGGAGGTGTACCTGGGAGGTCGGAGGTGTACCTGGGAGGAGAAGGTACCGGGAGGTCAGAGGTGTACCTGGGAGGTCAGAAGGTACTTGGGAGTGTCAGAGGTGTATCTGGGAGTGTCAGGTGTATCTGGGAGCGGAGGTGTACCTGGGAGGTGCAGGAGAAGGTACCTGGGAGTGTCGGAGGTGTACCTGGGAGCATGGAGGTGTCCTGGGAGGTCAAAGGTGTACGGAAGTGTCAGAGGTACCTGGGATTGCTGAGCGGTGTATCTGATGGTGTCTTAGGTGTACCTGGGAGTGTCAGAGGTGTGCCTAGGGATTGTCAGAGGTGTACTTGGGAGTGTCAGAGGTGCACCTTGGAGTGTCAGAGTAACAGGGAATGTCAGTGGAGCACTGGGAGTGTGAAGGGCTGGGGAGGTGTACCTGGGAGTGTCAGAGGTACCTGGGATGCAGAGGTGTACCTGGGAGTGCTGGGGTGAACCTGGGAGCGCCGGAGGTGTATCTGGGAGTGTCTGGGGTGTACCTGGGAGTCTGAGAGAACCTGGGAGTGTCTGAGGTGTACCTGGAGTGTCAGAGGTACCTGGGAGGTCACAGGAGGCCGGAGTGTGGAGAGGTGTACTGCGAATGTGAGAGGTGAACCTAGGGAGTGTCTGAGGTGTACCTGGGAGGCTAGAGGTGTACCTGGGAGTGTCTGAGGTGTACTTGGGAGTGTCTGAGATGTAGCTGGGAGTGTCAGGAGAACAAGGAGTGAAAGAGGTGTACCCGGAAGTCAGAGGTGTAACAGGGAGGTCAGAGGAATACCTAGGAGTGTCAGGAGGTGTACCTGGGAGTGTCGGAGGTGTACCTGGGAGGAGAAGGCACTGGGAGGTCAGAGGTGTACCTGGGAGTGTCAGAAGGTACCTGGGAGTGTCAGAGGTGTATCTGGGAGGTCAGCGGTGTATCTGGGAGTGTCGGAGGTGTACCTGGGAGTGTGAGAAGGGGTACCTGGAGTAGTCGGAGGTGTTCCTGGGAGGTCGGAGGTGTTCCTGGGAGTGTCAAAGGTGTACTTGGAAGTGTCAGAGGTGTACCTGGGATTGTTGAAATGGTGTCTATGTGCCCAGGGCAGAATGCTGTTAGATTAGAGGTGCACTTGGGAGGTCAGAGGTGCAACCTTGGAGTGTCAGAGGTGTAACAGGGAATGTCAGTGGAGTACCTGGGAGTGTCAGAGGTGTACCTGGGAGTGTCAGGAGGTGTACCTGGGAGAGCCGGAGGTGTACCTGGGAGTGCAGAGGTGTACCTGGGAGGTCAGAGGTGTACCTGGGAATGACGGACGTGTACCTGGAGTGTCTGGGGTGTACCTGGGAGTATCTGGGTGTACCTGGGAGTGTCTGAGGTTTACCTGGGAGGTTGGCAGAGGTACCTGGGAGTGTCGGAGGTGTAAATGGAGTGTCAGAGGTGTACTTGGCAGTGTCAGCGGTGTCCCTGGGAGTGCTGGGGAGGGTGCCTGGAGTACCAGTGGTGCACCTGGGAGGTGGAGAAGTGTACCTGGGAGTGTCGGAGATGTACCTGGGAGTGTCGGAGGTGTATCTGGGAGGTCAGGGGTGTACCTGATTGTGTCTGAGGTGTACCTGGGAGTGTCAGAGGTGTGCCTTGAGTGTCAGGAGGTGCACTTGGGAGTGTCAGAGGTGCACCTTGGCGTGTCTGAGGTACCTGGGAGTGTCTGAGGTACCTGGCAGTGTCTGAGGTGTACCTGGCAGTGTCTGGAGGTGTAACTGGCAGTGTCAGTGGTGTACCTGGGAGTGTCAGGGTGCACCTGGGAGTGTTAGAGGTGTATCAGGAGTGACAGAGGAGTACCTAGGAGTGTGAGAGGTGTACCTGGGAGTGTTGGGAGGTGTACCGCAGTGTCGGAGGTTTACCTGGGAGAGTGTCAGGAGGTGTACCTGGTGTTTCAGAGGTGTACCTGGGAGTGTAAGAGGTGTACCTTGAGCAAGTCAAAGAGGTGTACCAGGGAATGTCAGTGAGCACCTGGGCAGTGTCAGACGGGCCTGGGAGCACAGAGGCACTGAGAAGCTTCAGAGGTGTACCTGGGAGTAAGAGGTGTACCTTGGGAGGTCAGGAGGTGTACCTGGGAGTGTCAGAGAGGGCACCTGGGAGTGTCGGAGGTACCTGGGAGTGTGAGAAGTGTACTGGAGCAACAAAGGTGCACCTGGGAGTGTCAGAGGTGTACCTGGAGGCCGAGGCACCGGGAGGTCAGAGGTGTACCTGGGCGTGTCAGAGGTGTATCTGGGAACATGGTAAGCCGTGGGAGTGTCGGAGGTGTGACTGGGAGTGTGGAGAAGTAACTGGAGTGTCGGAGGTGTACCTGGGAGTGTCGGAGGTGTACCTGACAGTCTGGAAGTGTACCTGGGAGTGTCAGGAAGCCCAAGAGTAAGTCAGGAGGTGTATTCTGGGAGTGTCAGCGGTGTTTCTGGGAGCAAGTCGGAGGCATACCTGGGAGTGTGAGAAGGGTAACTGGGAGTGTCAGGAGGTGTACCTGGGAGTGCAGTTGGGGCGGTGTACCTGATTGTGTCTGAAGTGTACCTGGGAGTGCTGGGAGGTGCCTAAGAGTGTCAGGAGGTGCACTTGGGAGGTCAGAGGTGCACCTTGGGGTGCCCGAGGTGTACCTGGGAGTGTTCTGAGGTGTACCTGGCACTGCCTGAGTGTGTACCTGGCAGTGTTCGAGGTGTAACTGCAGTGTCAACGGTGTACCTGGGGAGCCAGCGGTGCACCTGGGAGCAGCAGAGGTGCATCAGGAGTGACAGAGAGTACCCACAAGTGTCAGAGGTGTACCTGGGAGGTCAGAGGTGTACCTGGAGTGTCAGAGGTGTACCTGGGAGGCCGAGGTGTACTTGGGAGTGCCAGAGGTGTAATCTGGGAGGTCAGAGACAAAGCCTGGGAATGTCAGGTGTATCTGGGAGCAAGCCGGACGTGTACCTGGGAGGTTGGGGAGGTGTACCAGGGAATGTCAGTGGAGTACCTGGAGAGTGTCAGGAGGTACCTGGGAGTGTCAGAGGTGTACCTGGGAGCAGCATAGGAGATGTACCTGGGAGGTCAGAGGTGTACCTGGGAGGCCAGAGGTGTACCTGGGAGGTCAGAGGTGTACCTGGGAGTGTCAGAAGTGTACCTGGGAGCAAGCCGGAGTTGTACCTGGGAGGCCGGAGGTGACCTGGGGAGTGTCAGAGGCATACCTGGGAGCATCAGAGGTGTACCTGGGAGTGTCAGAGGTGTACCTGAATGTCAGGAGGTATACCAGGAGGCTGGGTGAAGCACCTGGGAGTCTCCAAAGGTGTACCTGGGAATATCGGAGGTGTACCTGGAATATCGGAGGTGTAGCTGGGAATATCGGAGGTGTACCGGGGAGTGCCAGAGATAAAAATACCTGGGAGTCTCAGAGGTGAACCAGGAGTGTCAGGAGGTACCTGGGAGTATCGGAGGTGTACTGGGAGTATCAGAGGTGTACCTGGGAGTGTCAGAGGTGAACTCAGGGAGTGTCAGGAGGACACCTAGGAGTGTCAGAGGTACCTGGGAGCACGTGGAGGTGTACCTGGAGTATCGGAGGTGTACCTGGGAGTGTCAGAGGTGTACCTGGGAGCACAGATGTACCTGGGGAGTGTTAGGGTATACCCGGGAGTGTCAAGGGTGTAACTGGGAGTCTCGGAGGTGTAACTGGGAATGTCAGAGGCACCAGGGAGTGTCAGTGGAGTACCTGGGAGTTTCAAAGGCAAGTTCCTGAGCATCAGGAGGTGCACCTGGGGAATATCGGAGGTGTACCTGAGAATATCGGAGGTGTACCTGGGATGGAGGTGCAATGGGAGGTCAGAGGTGTACTTGGCAGTGTCAGAGGTGTCCCTGGGAGGTCAGAGGTGTGCCTGGGAGTGTCTGGTGGTGCACCTGGGAGTGTGAGAAGTGTACCTGGGAGTGTCGGAGGTGTACCTGGGAGTGTCGGGAGGTACCTTGGAGTGTCGGGGCGGTACCAGATTGTGTCTGAGGGGTACCTGGGAGTAAGTCAGAGGTGTGCCTAAGAGTGTCAGAGGTGCACTTGGGAGTGTCAGGAGTTGCACCTGGCGTGTCTGGAGGTGTACCTGGGAGTGTCTGAGGTGTACCTGGCAGTAAGTTCGAGGTGTACCTGGCAGGTCTGAGGTGTAACTGGCAGTGTCAGCGGTGTACCTGGGAGTGTCAGGCGGTGCACCAAAGGTGTTAGAGGTGCATCAGGGAGTGACAGAGGAGTACCTAGAGTGTGAGAGGTGTACCTGGGAGTGTTGGGAGGTGTGGCCTGGGAGTGTCGGAGGTGTACCTGGGAGGGGAGATGTACCTGGGAGTGTCGGAGGTGTACCTTGGAGTGTCAGAGGTGTACCTGGCAGTGTCGGAGGTTTACCTAAGAGTGTCAGAGGTGTACCTGGCAGTTTCAGAGGTAAATGAGTGTAAGAGGTGGCACTTTTGGAGTGTCAGAGGTGTACCTGGGAGCAAGCCAGAGGGGTACCTGGGAGTGTCGGAGGTGTACCTGGGAGGTGAGAAGTGTACTCCGGGAGTGTCAAAGGTGTACCTGGGAGGTCAGAGGTGCACCTGGGAGGTCAGAGGTGCACCTGGGATGAGGTGTACCTGGGAGGTCAGAGGTGTATCTGGGAGGTCAAGTGGTGTTTCTGGGAGTGTCGGAGGCACCTGGGAGGTGAGAAGGGGGTACCTGGGAGTGTCGAGGTACCTGGGAGCAATGGAGGTGTAACTGGGAGTGTCAGGAGGTGCATTTGGAAGTGTCAGAGGTGTACCTGGGAGTGTCATGGTACCTGATTGTGTCTGA
>NW_024731832.1:0-9592 GCF_018991925.1 Homarus americanus | reverse complement strand
TCATTGTGAAATTTGAGAGTCTGCTAGACTTTTCTTCAAAATCCACTAGATGAAGAATTAATACTTGTTTTACAAAATTCGGCCAAATAGTTTGGCCGTGACCATCCGTTTTTTCACAGCCAGGTGAAGTTTTTTATGCCCTAATTAGAGAAATTTGCCCGTGGAAATGGCCATCTGGCAACCCTGCACTGTCTCCTTATCTCCCACCCTCCCTCCCTCCCTCCCTCCCTCTGCACTGCCAGGGAAATTTCTAGAGGGTCAATATATAGTTTTTCAATTCAATTTCAAGTTCAATTGTTTATTCCTTGATAGAGGAAGCAGGATCCTAGTGCTGTCACTAGGTACCCCTGTACAATGACACCAGAAGCATCTGGCAAGTGTGACAAGTATATACAGTATAAATATTATAAAGGGGCTTACTAAAACCTAAGGAAGGAAGGATATTCCTTTAACACATAATCAATATTATTTACAAAATATCTGGCCAGTATGGGGAGGATCATCGTGTCTCCGTCAGGGGTCATGGAGTGGTGGTCCAGCAGGCGTCACGGAAGCGTTGTGTGTGGGGACATCTTAGGATGTAGTGGATAAGGGTGCGGCTGTCGGGTCTTCTGCATAATGCACAAGAGCGTTGCTCAGGGGATGCGGGGATACCAATCGCCCAAGCAAAGTCATACCCAATGATGATACGGGCAGCAATCACGTCCCCTTTCCGCGACCCTTTCCCGTAGACGTACGAGAGGTCAGGAAGTTTACGGAGGACATCATACCAGGTGGGTTGCTTCCCGAGCTTCTCTCTGTTTGTGGCGAATTTGGGTCCTAATCTGTAAAAGTGTTCGAGGAACAACGTAGTCAGGTGTGGCCTTGATGCAGCCAGTCTTGGCAAGGCCATCTGCTGCCTCATTCCCCAAGATACCGACATGACTGGGTATCCATAGGAATGTCACAGGACGGCCTGCATCCTGAAGTGTGGATGTTAACCCTCGTTTTTGGAGGATGAGGTCCTTATTTTCCCCTGATCCAAATGCGATCCCGTCGAGAGCAGACCTGGAATCACAGCAGACAAGCAAGGGGCAGAAGCCATCTGCTTCTTCCTCAGCGAGAAGGGCAGCAAGGAGGGCTATTAGTTCAGCCTGAGTGGAGGATGCTCCGTCAGAAACTCTGAGAGACAGTTTGATAGGCTCAGGGGCATCAGGACGGGAGATGTAGACACCAGCCCCGGCCCTACCTGTAGCAGGGTCAACAGAACCATCAGTGTAGAGGACGACCCTACCTGGGGACCAGTGGGCAATCCTGGAGAGGTGGTATTTGCAGAGAATAACAGGGTTCACCTGGGATTTCGGGAGCGGTCCACTGAGGGCAAGCACTTCAGGTTGAAACCAACAGCAGGGGTGACAACAGTATCAGACAGGAGGTCGTGTTCCTGAAGGGCTCGGATGAGTGACCCTCGCCACTGTCTTCTAGATGGAGGTCGGTCTCGGACAGCAGGAGTCAAGTTGGTTTGGACATAGTTGCCCCGAGGATCCCGTAGAATGGAAACGGCAGTTTTTAGGTAAAACTCCTATATACCAAATTCGGTATATAGAGAAGTAGAGCGTGTCCACTGAGGAGCCCCAAGGATGATACGAGCAGCTTTCCTCTGGATAACTTCGAGACGGTTGACAGCAGTCCGACTAATGTTGACGAGGGCAGGGGTGGCGTAGTCGACACAGGAACGAACTAAGGACTTGTACATGGTGAGAAGTACAGGGATGGTGGCACCAAGGGAATCCCTGCACATGGTAGAGAGGGGAGCGAGACGCCAAAAGCATATGTCTCGAAGATAGCGGACTTCAGGGATCTGACAACGTCCGCGAGTTACATACACGCCCAGGTATTTTGTCTCATTAACCCAGTCCAAGGGCGTTCCTGATAAGAGAAAGGGTGGAGGTACAACACGACCGTGCCACATGGCTTTTGTTTTCGCAGTTGAAAGAAGGAAACCAAGTGAATCACACTCTCTGGAGACCAGATCAAGGGCTTCCTGCATGCTGAGGTAGTCAGGGGCTTGGAGGAGGACATCGTCGGCATATCCTGAGTGGACAACTTCTGTCGGCCACGGGAGAGATGCAATGGAGTGCATGAGAGTGTTAAACAAGGTGGGACTCAGGACACCACCTTGAGGGGTGCCTAGGTTCATTTCTTGAACAGGAGACATAGAGCCTTCAACGCGAACCCGGGCTGACGTCCAGTGAGGTAAGAGGCGAGCCATTGTAGAAGTCTCCTGTCATGGGTTGCGTTAGGCTTACCCACGCAACCAACTCCAAAGTTTGTTTTACCAGAGATAAGACGCCCGGCGAGGCATAACTGGGACATGTATTTTTCAATTAGTGTATGTCAGCCAGCCTTTAGGGGGGTGGGCAGTGAAACAGTGTTGTACTGTTCATCGCTTCACACCCAAAAACCTCATTTTAAGCAGTACCCCCTGAGCCATGGGTTAGTTAAGACATCGTCTCCATCCTCTCCCTCCTGAAAGGGGGCGGGACACCACACCACACAGAGTCCTCCACCGCCACTCCGTCCTGTGAACCGTCGTCGACACGAGACTAAGTGTGTTAACCTAGGTTGTTATCCCCGTGGAAATATCACGTGTGGATGCCTGGTTGCGACAAGAGCAATCCAGGCTGGCCTATCAAACCTACAGTAAATGGTTAATTAATTCACGCTTACAGAGTTCTCCTGCACGACACCCGTCTACGTGACCGTGATCGACACGAGACTAAGTGTGTTAACCTAGGTTTGTTATCCCCGTGGAAATATCACGTGTGGAAGCCTGGTTGCGACAAAAGCAATCCAGGCTGGTCTATTGCACCTAAATGGTTAATTCAAGTCACGCTTACCAGTTCTCCTTGCCGCGACAACCGTCTACCGTGACTCAGTGACGCGAGACTATGTGTGGTACACCAAGAGTACCTTTTGTTGTTATGGCCGTGGAAGGTCGACACGAGACTAAGCGTGTTAACCTAGGTTGTTATCCCCGTGGAAATATCACGTGTGGAAGCCTGGTTGCGACAAAAGCAATCCAGGCTGGTCTATTGCACCTTGGTTAATTCAAGTCACGCTTACAGAGTTCTCCTGCACGACACCATGTGTGGTAACCCAAGAGTACTTTTTGTTGCTGTGGCCCGTGGAAAGAAGTTCTTGTGCGGAAGCCTGGTTGCAACAAAAGCAATCCAGGCTGGCAGTAAATGTATCACTTGAAGAATTAAGGCTCTGTTAAGTCATACCACAGTAGAGTAATCACATGTGTCCCCAAGTTGGAAATTCTCTTTTAGAAGATTAATTTTATTACAGCGTGAACGTGAGTGAATCATATATCCATGCAAATTGTAAATCATTGTATGGAAGCTTGACAAATAAATGTAAGTGCAATTATCTGCCCGTATCTGTGATCCTATCTTATTATTACTAAAGGTAATGACTGATTGGTTATGACATAGCATAACCAATAACTTAGATGGATGTTGAAAATTAAATGAATTCATTAAATCATCATTTATCAAGTATGAATCATGGAATGTCGAGTGGTGGAGTGAACTTCTATGTAGATATGCCATAATCTCCTGTAAGTAACCAGTGTGAAGGTATCGAACTCTACGGTAAGAAATAAGAAATACGACATAATATTATCTTTATATAATATAATCCACTCCTACTACCACCGATTCATACCAAAACCATGACAATTGGCGCCCGAACAGGGACACAGACCGCGGATAATTGCACTCTTGTCAGCAGTTTGTGCAAACGCGTATATTGTACTACGAAATGATTACTAGTATATTTGAGGGGACCCTAAGAAATTTGAATCTGAATTTAAAGGTGGAAAATATAGAAACAGAAGAGGACTTGTGATGTTTGCCAGAACCAGCGACGGAGGGCGAGTTCTACCTGCACCCCTGTGGCCTCTCACAGTGATCCCCGAACCCTTGACAGGGTGGCGGCGGACATTGCGGTCAGGAAACCCAGTTCCACATCGGCCAGCTGATTCAGTACGAGGCGGTGGACTGCACACCCAAGGGTGAGTGACGGGAAGAGTACCTCCACCTCCACACCTTTGGGGGTCCTTCTCTTCATCACCGGGAAAGTTCATTTGACATTGCAGAGCGTGTCTAGTACCTGACCTATGTGTGGGAGTGTCCATATGTTCCGGTCAACTCGAACCTCCACGCATCTGACGACTCTTCAAATGTTATGTAAACCTTTTCACGCCTCTCTACATTTAAGAACATAACACGACACCTGTACCACCTAAACAATGTCTACATACCCTACACTACACAACACGTTGCTGTAACATAAATGTAGCGTGTTTACGCTTAGCATGAACTATTGCTCGGGAATTGTCACCCTCGCCTCGGAGTTTTCCTCCAGCCTGAAAATCTAAAGTAAATGTTGAGGTTTTCCCTCAGTGGCGATTGGCGACTACATCCCGTTGCAGTGTTAGTGTCACACACACACCACAGTGTGAATGTTGAATTGTGTGTCTGGGCTAGGCGTTCTCTTGATTGTATACAGGTGCTGAAATTTTTATTCTCCGAAGAAAAATTTTTTCTTAGTAGGGGCGATTGTCATGGGTTGCGTTAGGCTTACCCACGCAACCAACTCCAAAGTTTGTTTTACCAGAGATAAGACGCCCGGCGAGGCATAACTGGGACATGTATTTTTCAATTAGTGTATGTTAGCCAGCCTTTAGGGGGGTGGGCAGTGAAACAGTGTTGTACTGTTCATCGCTTCACACCCAAAAACCTCATTTTAAGTAGTATCCCCTGAGCCATGGGTTAGTTAAGACGTCGTCTCCATCCTCTCCCTCCTGAAAGGGAGCGGGACACCACACCACACAGAGTCCTCCACCGCCACTCCGTCCTGTGAACCGTCGTCGACACGAGACTAAGCGTGTTAACCTAGGTTGTTATCCCCGTGGAAATATCACGTGTGGATGCCTGGTTGCGACAAGAGCAATCCAGGCTGGCCTATCAAACCTACAGTAAATGGTTAATTAATTCACGCTTACAGAGTTCTCCTGCACGACACCCGTCTACTGTGACCGTGATCGACACGAGACTAAGTGTGTTAACCTAGGTTTGTTATCCCCGTGGAAATATCACGTGTGGAAGCCTGGTTGCGACAAAAGCAATCCAGGCTGGTCTATTGCACCTAAATGGTTAATTCAAGTCACGCTTACCAGTTCTCCTTGCCGCGACAACCTTCTACCGTGACTCAGTGACGCGAGACTATGTGTGGTACATCAAGAGTACCTTTTGTTGTTATGGCCGTGGAAGGTCGACACGAGACTAAGCGTGTTAACCTAGGTTGTTATTCCCGTGGAAATATCACGTGTGGAAGCCTGGTTGCGACAAAAGCAATCCAGGCTGGTCTATTGGTTAATTCAAGTCACGCTTACAGAGTTCTCCTGCACGACACCATGTGTGGTAACCCAAGAGTACTTTTTGTTGCTGTGGCCCGTGGAAGGAAGTCCTTGTGCGGAAGCCTGGTTGCAACAAAAGCAATCCAGGCTGGCAGTAAATGTATCACTTGAAGAATTAAGGCTCTGTTAAGTCATACCACAGTAGAGTAATCACATGTGTCCCCAAGTTGGAAATTCCCTGTTTTAGAAGATTAATTTTATTACAGCGTGAACGTGAGTAAATCATATATCCATGCAAATTGTAAATCATTGTATGGAAGCTTGACAAATAAATGTAAGTGCAATTATCTGCCCGTATCTGTGATCCTATCTTATTATTACTAAAGGTAATGACTGATTGGTTATGACATAGTATAACCAATAACTTAGATGGATGTTGAAAATTAAATGAATTCATTAAATCATCATTTATCAAGTATAAATCATGGAATGTCGAGTGGTGGAGTGAACTTCTACGTAGATATGCCATAATCTCCTGTAAGTAACCAGTGTGAAGGTATCGAACTCTACGGTAAGAAATAAGAAATACGACATATTATTATCTTTATATAATATAATCCACTCCTACTACCACCGAACCAAAACCATGACAATTGGCGCCCGAACAGGGACACAGACCGCGGATAATTGCACTCTTGTCAGCAGTTTGTGCAAACGCGTATATTGTACTACGAAATGATTACTAGTATATTTGAGGGGACCCTAAGAAATTTGAATCTGAATTTAAAGGTGGAAAATATAGAAACAGAAGAGGACTTGTGATGTTTGCCAGAACCAGCGACGGAGGGCGAGTTCTACCTGCACCCCTGTGGCCTCTCACAGTGATCCCCGAACCCTTGACAGGGTGGCGGCGGACATTGCGGTCAGGAAACCCAGTTCCACATCGGCCAGCTGATTCAGTACGAGGCGGTGGACTGCACACCCAAGGGTGAGTGACGGGAAGAGTACCTCCACCTCCACACCTTTGGGGGTCCTTCTCTTCATCACCGGGAAAGTTCATTTGACATTGCAGAGCGTGTCTAGTACCTGACCTATGTGTGGGAGTGTCCATATGTTCCGGTCAACTCGAACCTCCACGCATCTGACGACTCTTCAAATGTTATGTAAACCTTTTCACGCCTCTCTACATTTAAGAACATAACACGACACCTGTACCACCTAAACAATGTCTACATACCCTACACTACACAACACGTTGCTGTAACATAAATGTAGCGTGTTTACGCTTAGCATGAACTATTGCTCGGGAATTGTCACCCTCGCCTCGGAGTTTTCCACCAGCCTGAAAATCTAAAGTAGATGTTGAGGTTTTCCCTCAGTGGCGATTGGCGACTACATCCCGTTGCAGTGTTAGTGTCACACACACACCACAGTGTGAATGTTGAATTGTGCGTCTGGGCTAGGCATTCTCTTGATTGTATACAGGTGCTGAAATTTTTATTCTCCGAAGAAAAATTTTTTCTTAGTAGGGGCGATTGTCATGGGTTGCGTTAGGCTTACCCACGCAACCAACTCCAAAGTTTGTTTTACCAGAGATAAGACGCCCGGCGAGGCATAACTGGGACATGTATTTTTCAATTAGTGTATGTCAGCCAGCCTTTAGGGGGGTGGGCAGTGAAACAGTGTTGTACTGTTCATCGCTTCACACCCAAAAACCTCATTTTAAGCAGTACCCCCTGAGCCATGGGTTAGTTAAGACGTCGTCTCCATCCTCTCCCTCCTGAAAGGGGGCGGGACACCACACCACACAGAGTCCTCCACGCCACTCCGTCCTGTGAACCGTCGTCGACACGAGACTAAGTGTGTTAACCTAGGTTGTTATCCCCGTGGAAATATCACGTGTGGATGCCTGGTTGCGACAAGAGCAATCCAGGCTGGCCTATCAAACCTACAGTAAATGGTTAATTAATTCACGCTTACAGAGTTCTCCTGCACGACACCCGTCTACTGTGACCGTGATCGACACGAGACTAAGTGTGTTAACCTAGGTTTGTTATCCCCGTGGAAATATCACGTGTGGAAGCCTGGTTGCGACAAAAGCAATCCAGGCTGGTCTATTGCACCTAAATGGTTAATTCAAGTCACGCTTACCAGTTCTCCTTGCCGCGACAACCGTCTACCGTGACTCAGTGACGCGAGACTATGTGTGGTACACCAAGAGTACCTTTTGTTGTTATGGCCGTGGAAGGTCGACACGAGACTAAGCGTGTTAACCTAGGTTGTTATCCCCGTGGAAATATCACGTGTGGAAGCCTGGTTGCGACAAAAGCAATCCAGGCTGGTCTATTGGTTAATTCAAGTCACGCTTACAGAGTTCTCCTGCACGACACCATGTGTGGTAACCCAAGAGTACTTTTTGTTGCTGTGGCCCGTGGAAAGAAGTCCTTGTGCGGAAGCCTGGTTGCAACAAAAGCAATCCAGGCTGGCAGTAAATGTATCACTTGAAGAATTAAGGCTCTGTTAAGTATACCATAGTAGAGTAATCACATGTGTCCCCAAGTTAAAATTCTCTTTTAGAAGATTAATTTTATTACAGCGTGAACGTGAGTAAATCATATATCCATGCAAATTGTAAATCATTGTATGGAAGCTTGACAAATAAATGTAAGTGCAATTATCTGCCCGTATCTGTGATCCTATCTTATTATTACTAAAGGTAATGACTGATTGGTTATGACATAGCATAACCAATAACTTAGATGGATGTTGAAAATTAAATGAATTCATTAAATCATCATTTATCAAGTATGAATCATGGAATGTCGAGTGGTGGAGTGAACTTCTATGTAGATATGCCATAATCTCCTGTAAGTAACCAGTGTGAAGGTATCGAACTCTACGGTAAGAAATAAGAAATACGACATAATATTATCTTTATATAATATAATCCACTCCTACTACCACCGATTCATACCAAAACCATGACAATTGGCGCCCACAGACCGCGGATAATTGCACTCTTGTCAGCAGTTTGTGCAAACGCGTATATTGTACTACGAAATGATTACTAGTATATTTGAGGGGACCCTAAGAAATTTGAATCTGAATTTAAAGGTGGAAAATATAGAAACAGAAGAGGACTTGTGATGTTTGCCAGAACCAGCGACGGAGAGTTCTACCTGCAGCGACGGAGGGCGAGTTCTACCTGCACCCCTGTGGCCTCTCACAGTGATCCCCGAACCCTTGACAGGGTGGCGGCGGACATTGCGGTCAGGAAACCCAGTTCCACATCGGCCAGCTGATTCAGTACGAGGCGGTGGACTGCACACCCAAGGGTGAGTGACGGGAAGAGTACCTCCACCTCCACACCTTTGGGGGTCCTTCTCTTCATCACCGGGAAAGTTCATTTGACATTGCAGAGCGTGTCTAGTACCTGACCTATGTGTGGGAGTGTCCATATGTTCCGGTCAACTCGAACCTCCACGCATCTGACGACTCTTCAAATGTTATGTAAACCTTTTCACGCCTCTCTACATTTAAGAACATAACACGACACCTGTACCACCTAAACAATGTCTACATACCCTACACTACACAACACGTTGCTGTAACATAAATGTAGCGTGTTTACGCTTAGCATGAACTATTGCTCGGGAATTGTCACCCTCGCCTCGGAGTTTTCCTCCAGCCTGAAAATCTAAAGTAAATGTTGAGGTTTTCCCTCAGTGGCGATTGGCGACTACATCCCGTTGCAGTGTTAGTGTCACACACACACCACAGTGTGAATGTTGAATTGTGTGTCTGGGCTAGGCGTTCTCTTGATTGTATGTGTGTCTGGGCTAGGCATTCTCTTGATTGTATACAGGTGCTGAAATTTTTATTCTCCGAAGAAAAATTTTTCTTAGTAGGGGCGATTGTCATGGGTTGCGTTAGGCTTACCCACGCAACCAACTCCAAAGTTTGTTTTACCAGAGATAAGACGCCCGGCGAGGCATAACTGGGACATGTATTTTTCAATTAGTGTATGTCAGCCAGCCTTTAGGGGGGTGGGCAGTGAAACAGTGTTGTACTGTTCATCGCTTCACACCCAAAAACCTCATTTTAAGCAGTACCCCCTGAGCCATGGGTTAGTTAAGACGTCGTCTCCATCCTCTCCCTCCTGAAAGGGGGCGGGACACCACACCA
>NW_024731831.1:7500-29534 GCF_018991925.1 Homarus americanus | reverse complement strand
GAGAAAAGGTGACCTGCTAGTGGCTTTCTGGGTCTGTGATTATGCTATTGGTAACTCTCTCTCTCTCTCTCTCCCTCCCTCCTCTCACACTCAACCATATCTCCAACCTCATACCCGTCACTTCTCCCTCTCATCCCTCCCCTCTCACTCTACTGTGCCTTTCTCTGCCTCGCTCTTTATCCTGTTTTCCCCCCAGCTTAATTCTTCTTCTTTTTTCCGGTATTTCTCTCTCTCTCTCTCTATATATATATATATATAGCTGTGGGTATCAGGCTTCTATTGGGATTGTTAGTAGTAGTAGTAGTAGTAGTAGTAGTAGTAGTAGTAGTAGCCATCAACAACAACCACTACTACCAAGACACCCACACACACACACTCCCACCCACCACCCCCCTCACCATCACCATTTTCCTCCATCCCATAAAACAGAGGTTATGCCACTCACCCTCCCCTCTCCCTCACCCTCACCCCCCACCCCCCACCCCTCCTCCACACAAGAAAGATAGGACAAGATACGGTTCCCCAGGCGACCGTAAAGCTGATGTTGGGAAGGTATCTCTTAACACTGGGGCATGTTTGGTTATCTTACGGAGTGTCTTTACTACTACTACTACTATCGTTTTTTAACTACTACTATCATTATACTACTACTACTACTTATTAATTTGTTTTTTTAATTTGCTACTACTAATACTACTGTTACAACTACTACTACTACTAATACTACTGTTACAACTACTACTACTACTAATATTACGGTTACAACTACTACTACTGTTACAACTACTACTACTACTAATATTACTGTTACAACTACTACTACTACTAATACTACTGTTACAACTACTACTACTACTAATATTACTGTTACAACTACTACTACTGTTACAACTACTACTACTACTAATACAACTACTACTACTACTAATACTACTGTTACAACTACTACTACTACTAATACTACTGTTACAACTACTACTACTACTAATACTACTGTTACAACTACTACTACTACTAATACTACTGTTACAACAATTTTTTTTTTTTTTTTTTTTTTTTTTAAAAACGTGGCCTCCAGCCTCCCCCAATAGCCACACCTTCGCCACCATTTATTTACCTTAATATTAAATATCCTAATACATAAGCAACTATCCTATCTGTGTTAAATTAGTTGAGCCGCAGATCGATGCGGCATTCGGTGACTGTAGCCTCATAGTCGATATCTGCAGCAGTTGACGGAGTAGGGGCAGAAGCTCTCGTTCCCCTGAGGCAGAGCAAAGCCGACCGAAGGAGAGAGAAGGACAGTCGACATCTCATCCAGGCTGTGACATAACTTCTGGGCTGCTGCTTCTGTTCGGAGATCAGCTCCGCGAGTCTGGCGTAGAAACATCTTGCGCTTGGGCCCATCCCACCAGAGGTTGTGAACACTAGCGGAGTGAAGCTGCCTTGATCGACATTTTGAATTCTCTCCCCATATGCCCTTCTCTTGTCGTTCTCGTTCCTCCTATGTGCAGCATCGAGAGCTAGGTTACGGTGACAAACGGCCATGGGATCAAAAATCCTGATGTCGAAGAAGGCTCGCTGTCCCCGCGTCCAGAATCCTCGAGCACTGACGTCCACACGGGCTTCGTTAGATGTGTTTGAAGTCCTGTGTTGGAGGATCTCGCCATCCAGTGGAAGGAGGGTCGGTTCTACCATGACGTCCCGGCAGGTTTCCTTCAACATATTTGCTGTGAGATCCCTTACCTCGTCATGCCTCATGCATATGAAGCCCCCCTTCTTGCAAACCATGGCGTGATCGCCATCATAGGAATAGCCACACACGCATTGGGAGGGCAAACCATCTACTGGCCAACCGTACCTTAGAGCAATGGCATCTGTAAATTCTTGTTTGTTAAGGCTGAAACCATTTGCCCTTATCGGTAACGTAGTTAACCAGTTCGAGGCGCCCACCTCCTGCGCTATAGCTACTTTTTTTGTCAAATTTTCTGGAACCTGCAGCAATAGTTGCTGCAACATGTCATTTTGGCAGTGCTGCCGATCTGTTGTAATGGATCTACGGATCTTATTAACTTCGCTGGTGTCCACTTCCCCTGTTGCATTCTGGGCTATTATGTGGTCAGTGAGGGCTGCCGTGAGCTTAAGTGAATTTTGATGTTCAGAGTCAGCAATCTCCTCTGGATTAGTTAGTCCCATCCCTCCCAGTCTTGGTGGAAGTGCAAGAAGTGTTCTTTCTACTGGGGTTAAGTCGTGGTGTTTCACTAGTTTGGGAATGAACTTGACACTGATTGCTTCTTCCAAAGGGTGGAGGAGGGGTCGGATCTCAGGGATGGTACGCATCAGGTAGTTCCAACGATGCTTGACTCCATGTGTGAATGCTGCAAAGGCCGCATGTGGCTCTGTGTTAGCAATCTCCGATAGAGCATGGATTTCGCTAACCCACTCGTTCACCTTTCCCCCTACGTACTGGGTCTTGAAGTCCGTAGTGCCAATTACTGCGCCTAGATGTCTTTGGCCGTCCTTAGTTATTTTGACCTCACTTTCGCCGAAAACCTCCACAGCCCGATCATAATGATCTGGCTTCACGATGAGGAAGGATTTGCTGGCGTTTGGGTGGTACCCTATTTGTGGACCTCGCGATGTTACCAGGTCCCACCACTTTTTGATGTCCTCCACTTTTCCTGCTCCTGTGAGGTCATCAGCATATGCCACTTGTTTGACCCCAGTTGTTTCATACTTTATTTCTTGCTGGAGCACTGATAGGCCTATTGCATACATTGCCATTGCAACGGGGTCTCCCTGTGTTGTTCCCTCGGTCGACTGTAGGATGGTATCACCTCGTAGAGCCTTGTTGTTTACTACGTAGAGGTCTGAAGGATTCCTATACGAATTTTCAACATACATCGCAAAGCTAGGACACTTGATCTTGATGTTGTGCAGTGCCGCCTTGCGGTTAAGTATGTTGAATGCGTTTGAAGCATCCACCAGGAGAACGGCCTCACAATCACGCTGCTCAAATATCAATCTCATGGCGTGAATGGCCGCCTCCCCACCAGCCTGGTGGCCAGCACACACTTGTAGGTTCCCTGCTGCTGCCCTGACATCATCCTTTACCACCTCCATTATACACTTTCCGATGATCCGCCTCAGCACTTCCCCCACCCCTATAGGTCTACATCCTGGTTTCTTTTCCAGAGGAATAAGGCGGCAGGCCGTCAGAGCCTGGAGGTGATGGCAGCAAGAGGATGCAAGCTTTCTTGCAAGGGTGGCAATGGCAGTGCAGAGATCGCTTGCTACAGGGCCAAACTTGTTTGTGCTGAGGATGACTCTCCAACCGTTTGCATCCAGACCTGAAGGGCCGGCTCCGCCTCGAGTCTTCAGTGCCTTTTTCCACACCATCTCTCCTGTTATTTTCTCGAACAGGACAGCGTTTGGTGGGATATAAGCACCCTGGAGCCTGATGCCTTCATCTTCGCTTGCAGGGGGATGTTTCTCTTTCAATAGTTTTAATGTCGCTCTGTTTATTGGCATCACTCCACCGGAGGATTCATGTGTGAGAGATCTTACCGCGAGAGACACTTTTCCCACACGCATTTTGTTTCCAAATTTTCTTGCCACGTCATCGGTGTTTTGCTTTCCGTCACCCGTAGATTTTAGTCTCTCCTGCAGTGTTCTTGCTTCACATAGGAGATCATCTAGGGCCCCAGTCTGCCACATTGTCAACCTTCTCTTCATTGCTGCCACATTTTCTTTGTGCTTAGCCTTTGTGTGTGTCCTCTGACAAAATAGATGTGGTATTATTGCCAGTATTTGAAGAGCTAGGGGGGCGAGGAAGCGGTCCTGAGTGTAATCAGTCATGAAGTGAGTCATCTCCCGAATCATTTCTTTGGTGGCCGCACACTTGGGTGGTTCAAATAAGTTAGCGGGCGACCACTTGACAATTTCTGAGTAGGTTTCTTTGACCCATACGCCTGCATTTTCCATCGACATGCCATTCCACTGAGGCGGCTGTCTCTCATTCTCCTCGTGGACACCTGCTACTGAGGGAGCAGCATTTATTAGTACTACATTATCGGGTTGAGTAGACTCACTGCTATCATTTCGGATATCATCGGGTAGTTGGGTCCCGGCGATATCCACTGTGGCCGCCTGTGTCGGCTCCCTGCGACGTGGGTTCCGACACTGGTCTAGCTTCCTGCAATTCACACATGGTCGGTTATTTCTCGCACAAACACAATTTGTGCAGTTTTGGTTCGGGCTAGCACAGCACAGACGCAGCAAAGAATGTTACCAGGCATAGTGAACAGCACCTTGGGCGACGGTAACGTCCGCCTCCGAACATCTGATTTAGTCCCAGGCACAAGATTATACTGGTTCTTATGAGGGAAGGGCGGAGAGATGACAGGCTGGACTGCTGTGTCCAGGTAGTAGGGGCATACGTTCGCTCGTGGGTGTGTAGGCTACCCCCCCCTCCCTTATAGCGACCATCATACATCAGAATGATACACTATGGACAAGAGTTTGTCACACCAGGCACTTGTTTATATATCCTTGGCACAAATAACCACTATTTATATGGTCTCACTGGTGTAATATCAGTTATGTATACTCACTAGGTTCGTCGAGACCCTACATTAAGAGTCCGTTACTATGGTGGGGGGGGGGTGGGGGCGACCGCATGGGCAGCACTCTCGGCCCCATAGGGGCGATAGTCTCGGGACCACCCCTGTCACAGTAGGCCTAACGACACTGACCTTGGCGCCGAGCCTTCTCATTATCCTACCACTGACCCAGCACAGGTCACCACTCACTTGGTGAACGCCGGTGAACACACGGAATATTTACAATTTATGCCGTAAGGGATGAGAAGAAACCTTGGGTGGCAATGCTTAGGGTGACATCCGATATTCACGGACACATTGTCAAATTCCCGCTCCCACACAGCGAGTATGTCCCCACCAATAACACTTTAGATCAGGAGGGACGGTCCACGACACCCACGCCGCGCCGGCCGCTACTACTACTACTACTACTACTACTACTACTACTACTACTACTACTACTACTACTACTACTACTACTACTACTACTACTACTACTACTACTACTACTACTACTACTACTACTACTACTACTACCACTACTACTACTACTATCATTACTACTACTACTATCGTACTACTACTACTATCATTACTACTACTATGGCTACTACTACTACTATGGCTACTACTACTACTATGGCTACTACTACTACTACTACTACTACTACTACTATGGCTACTACTACTACTATGGCTACTACTACTACTATCGTTACTACTACTACTATCGTTACTACTACTACTACCGTTACTACTACTAGTGCCTATTATCACATGATGGCCGGACAATACCTCACCTGCCTGTGCTGACCCCAGGAAAGTGATGAATGCCGACCAATCAGCTTCCAGATTCAGTTAGTGCTAGAGCGGCTCAGCCAATCACATTAAAGTTCAATACTCGGGTGCGCTGTTTCTGCGTGAACGTGCGCGTGTGTGTGTGTGTGTGTGTGTGTGTGTGTGTGTGTGTGTTTTTATTTTAATGACAAGTCTCACTCTGTCACACACACACACGGTCATTCAGGCGTGACTACTTCAACCAAAGTGGAATTCTCTTCTAAATTTCTTATCGATAATGGAAGAGGTGTGTTGGCCCTTCTTCTTTCCCTTTCCTCTCTCTCTCTCTCTCTCTCTCTCTCTCTCTCTCTCTCTCTCTCTCTCTTCCTGTAGGATCTGTTTAGCATTATTGGTGGAGGGAGGGAGTGGTGGAGTACCTGGTGGAGGGAGGGAGTGGTGGAGTACCTGGTGGAGGGAGGGAGTGGTGGAGTACCTGGTGGAGAGGAGGGTGGTGGAGCACCTGGTGGAGGGAGGAGTGGTGGAGTACCTGGTGGAGGGAGTGGTGGAGTACCTGGTGGAGGGAGGTGTTGGAGTACCTGGTGGAGAGGGAGGAGTGTTGGAGTACCTGGTGGAGGGAGGGTGGTGGAGTACCTGGCAGAGGGAGGGGTGGAGGGGGGAGGGAGTGGTGGAGTACCTGGTGGAGGGAGGGTGGTGGTACCTGGTGGAGGAGGGAGTGGTGGAGTACCTGGTGGAGGGAGGGAGTGATGGAGTGCCTGGTGGAGGGAGGTGGGAGTGCCTGGTGGAGGGGGAGGGGTGGTGGAGTACCTGGTGGAGGAGGGAGTGGTGGAGTACCTGGTGGAGGGGAGGGTGGTGGAATACGTTGGAGTACCTGGTGGAGGGAGGAAGTGGTGGAGGGAGGGAGTGGTGTGGAGTACCTGGTGGAGGGAGGGAGTGGTGTGGAGTGCCTGGTGGAGGGGAGGGAGTGGTGTGGAGTACCTGGTGGAGGGAGGGAGTGGTGGAGTACCTGGTGGAGGGAGGGTGGTGGAGTGCCTGGTGGAGGAGGGAGGTGGAATACGTGGTGGAGTACCTGGTGGAGGGGTGGTGGAGGGAGGGAGTGGTGTGGAGTGCCTGGTGGAGGGAGGGGTGGTGTGGGTGACCTGTTGGAGGGAGGTGGTGGAGTACCTGGTGGAGGAGAGTGTTGAGTACCTGGTGGAGGGAGGGAGTGGTGGAGTGCCTGGTGGAGGGAGGGACTGGTGGAGTACCTGGTGGTGGGAGGGGGTGGTGGAGTACCTGGTGGAGGAGGGAGTGGGTGGAGTACCTGGTGGAGGAGGGTGGTGGGTACCTGGTGGAGGGAGGAGTGGTGGAGTCCTGGGGAGGGTGGTGGAGTCCTGGAGGGAGGAGGTTGGAGTACCTGGTGGAGGGAGGGAGGGGGACCTGGAGGGAGGGGTGGTGGAGTACTTGGTGGAGGGAGGGAGGTTGGAGCACCTGGTGGAGGAGGGAGTGTGGAGTACCTGGTGGAGGAAGGAGAGGGAATGAAGGGCGTGAGTGTGTCAGAATACCTGAAGGGAGAGAAAGAGGGAGGGAAGGATGGAGAGGGAGAGAGGGGGGAAGGATGGTGGAGAGGGAGAGAGGGAAGAGGATGGAGAGAGGAAGGGAAGGATGGAGAGGGATAGAGGGAGGGGGATGGGAGGGGAGAGGGAGGAAGGGAGAGGCACGAGGGCAGGAGGTCGACTCTCAAGGTATCGGGATTCTCTTAAAGCATTGATTGGCTTACACACCTCCACCTGAGTCTTACCTGTATGGTGCTTTTGTACAGGTGTCTTGGTGCTTGTACAGGTGTCTTGGTGCTTGTACAGGTGTCTTGGTGCTTGTACAGGTGTCTGGTGCTTGTACAGGTGTCTTGGTGCTTGTACAGGTGTCTTGGGTGCTTGTACAGGTGTCTTGGTGCTTGTACGGGTGTCTTGGTGCTTGTACGGGTGTCTTGGTGCTTTTTACAGGTGTCTTGGTGCTTGTACAGGTGTCTTGGTGCTTGTACAGGTGTCTTGGTGCTTGTACAGGTGTCTTGGTGCTTGTACAGGTGTCTTGGTGCTTGTACAGGTGTCTTGGTTCTTGCACATGTGTCTTGGTGCTTGTACAGGTGTCTTGGTGCTTGTACAGGTGTCTTGGTGCTTGTACAGGTGTCTTGGTTCTTGTACAGGTGTCTTGGTGCTTGTACAGTACATGTGTCTTGGTGCTTGTACAGGTGTCTTGGTGCTTGTACAGGTGTCTTGGTGCTTGTACAGGTGTCTTGGTGCTTGTACATGTGTCTTGGTGCTTGTACAGGTGTCTTGGTGCTTCTCCAGGTGTGTTGGTGCTTCTACAGGTGTCATAGCTCTTGTCTACACTAACATACCTCATCCCTCACCTGTCTCTCATTCTCCTTACCTGGCGAGTCGTATTGGTGTTGTGTAATAATGGTACTACGACTACTACTAATAATAATATAACGGTTTATTGAAAGAGCATATCAGCCGGAAGGTTGAAAATATACAGTTACATAATTGGGAATGGCTCTTGATTTACAAATTACACTAAACACACTTTCGGTTGCATGAGTTCTGACACTTGATTCTGGTAGATTTGAGGTCACAGATTCTGAAAATGGCATTCGTTTGTGCAGATCAGGTCTAGATTCAGCAACAGGCCTGTGCCCCATTCAGATGATGTTCCAAAGCCTATCTTCACTCAACTTGCTTCCGTTGAATCTGAGCAGTGAATATGACACTGAGGTCACAGAGGAGTCAACTAAGCAGATAGTGACTCAGATGTTGCAGGCATATCAACAGAACCGCAAACATTTAGCCAAGCAGAACTCAATGACTTAGTTCGAGATCTGGGTCTGTCTAAAAAGCTGTCAGAATTTTTGGGCTTCACGGTTAAAAGATAAAACTTGCTGAAAATAGACACAAAGGTAACATTCTTTCGCAACAGAGAAAAGAACCTCTTACAGTTCTTTGATTCTAAATTTGACTTCGTCTACTGTTGTGATATTTCTGGATTAGTCACCGCGATGGGGAGCTCCAGGTTATGATCCGAAAGAGTGGCGCTCTTATAGATAGCTCTAAGCGGAGTCTGAAGTGTGTTTATTACATATAGGCAACTATCTGGCTCTAATATCCATAGGACACCAGTACACCTGGAAAGAAAAATATGAACACATCAAAACGGTTTTGGAGCTACTCAGATATGAAGAACACAAATGGATCATCTGTGTTGATCTAAAATGGTCAATTTTTGCTAGGACAGCAAGGTGGGTATACAAAATGTCCTTGCTTTATCTGCCTCTGGGACAGCAGAGCCAAAGACAGACACTGGATTCAGAAGGAATGGCCAGTTAGGGAAAGCCTCAAGGGGGAAAAGAACATCATTTATGAACCCCAGTGGAACGTGAAAAATTGTTTTCCGTCCCTTCACATCAAGCTGGGCCTTATGAAACAGTTTGTCAAGGCGCATTTGACAGTGACTGTTTTAAGTATCTGTGAAGTGTTCCTGGTTTAACGCTAGAAAAACTCAAAGCAGGTATTTTCACGGCCTCAAATTAGGACGCTGATGAAAGACCAGCCTTCACTCAATCCATGACTGATGTTGAGAGAAATGCATGGGGGAGCATTCTTTTCTGTTGTAAGGAACTTTCTTGAAACAGGAAATCAGAGGACTATAAAAGCTCGTTGAATCTTTTGATGTTTCATGTGTTAGGTTGCAACATGAGCATTAAGATGCATTTCCTGGAACAGTCATCTTGAACTGTTTCCGGCAAACTTGGGGACGTGAGTGATGAGCAAGGTGAACGCTTTCACCAGGATATCAAAGTCATGGGAAGACAGGTATCGTCGCTGGGACATTCACATGATGGCGGACTATTGCTGGAGCATTCAGCGAGACTGCACTGAGAGGCGATATTTCAAGACAGTCCATTAAACGCAAGTTTGTGCCTGAATAAATCTGGCATAGTTCACAAAAAGCAACTGATGAATCCAAAATATGCTTGTCAAGGTAAATAAAAGTAATTAAAAATTAATTCTACGTGTTTGGAATTCCTCTCTGTGTGCTGGTTTAGATTTTAGCAGTAGTATATGGTAGTCTAACTATATATAGTAGTAAATGGTAGGTAACTCACCGCAACAAACTAGACCCGATAGAAAAACCGTGCCATATTTTGGAAATCAGTGACCTCAATTTACTTAGAAACAGGTCTCAAAATGTATGCAACTGACAAAAGTTGAATTTTGTTCCCAGTGTAATATACAAGTAACATAAGTGATACAATTATGATATATAATAACTAGATGGGGAGAAGGTCATACTACAGGCATTTCAACATAGTGACAGTGTAAGGAGCAGTGTTTACTGGGGAATACACTGGTTTATTACAAGTTATTGATAATTTTTACAATGGTTGGGACTGGGTTGTTCTTATAGCGATCAGTCTGTGCTCGTATGGGCTGGATGCGGTTGTGGTGTCGAACAGCAATTCTCGGACGAGATCTCGGGTGGTGTAGGAGCCGGTGTCGAGGATGGTGCAGAAGCCACCAAATTTGCAGATGGTCGTGGTGATGGTCTGAGAGAGCGAGAGGGTCAGTGTGTTGAGCGCTTGATATGTGGAGTAGGAAGGGGAGAGAATAATCTTGCGTGCCCTTTTGCACTTTTTTAGGTGTTTACGTTGTGTGGCATTTAGAGGAAGACCAGGTGGGGAGGCATAGGTGAGCTTGGGAAGTATGAACGTTGATTAAACACTGAGGAGCTGGGTGCAGGAACCTGAGGACTTGACGGCGGAGGAGGTGGAGACGGAAACTGAGGATTTGACAACTTCACTGACGTGTGGTTTCCAATTAGTTTGTTGTCTATGGTGACGCTGAGGAGCGTGTGTGTGTGTGTGTGTGTGTGTGTGTGTGTGTGTGTGTTTACAGGACCTGAAATCTCAAATGAACTGAAGTTAAATTGTCGTCGTCAAAGGGTTAAATCATCGTCGTCAAGGGTTAAATCATCGTCGTCAAGGGTTAACTCATCGTCGTCAAACGGTTAAATCATCGTCGTCAGCGGTTAAATCATCGTCGTCAAAGGGTTAAATCATCGTCGTCAAAGGGTTAAATCATCGTCGTCAAAGGTTAAATCATCGTCGTCAAGGGTTAAATCATCGTCGTCAAGGGGTTAAATCATCGTCGACGAGGGTTAAATCATCGTCGTCAAAGGTTAAATCATCGTCGTCAAGGGTTAAATCATCGTCGTCAAGGGTTAAATCATCGTCGTCAAAGGGTTAAATCATCGTCATCAAGTTAAACCATCGTCGTCAAAGGGTTAGTCATCGTCGTCAAAGGGTTAAATCATCGTCGTCGTGGGTTAAATCATCGTCGTCAAAGGGTTAATTCATCGTCGTCAAGTTAAATCATCGTCGTCAAAGGTTAAATCATCGTCGTCAAAGGGGTAAGTGAATTGTGAATAAAGTAAGATTGGAAACGGTAACGTACGAACCATTGAGAAACAACTCAGGACCCTCCATTCTCTCACTCCAGGCTCCAGGGGCGCCGCCCTTGGGAGTCAGTTATTTCAGAGTGCGTCTTTTAGTTGATGCAAGGAAGAGTGTGTGTGTGCGTTTGTGTTTGTGTGTGCACAGCTTTTGTTTCAGGCTGTGTTTGTATGCGTGTTTTTGTGTGTGTGTGTGTGTGTGTGAGAGAGAGAGGGGAGGAGGAAGGAGAGGGGGAGAACCCTTGTTGCCTTTGACAAGTTGGAGCTCCGCTGAAAATTGCAATCTAACAAGTTTGCGAAAGTTGTCCAGGAAGATGGGTGGTGAGAGGTGAGGGGGGGTCAGTGTGTGTATGTGTGGTTTTTTTTGACTTAGTTTCGATTTTGTAGGTTTAATCGTTTTATGTAGTTTAGGTTCGTTTATGTGGGTTTGAGTCGTTTATTTGTCGTTTTCAAACTCGTATTTACATCTTGCAGTATTTTTTATCTTTGATAGTTTGAAAGCTTATTTACGATTTAATATTTTTTTATTTTTTACAGTTTTTACTTTTTATTTTTGTTTTACAATTTGGTTATATGGGTTAAACTACATATTTATATAGTTATTTATCATAAAATTAATTTTTCACTGAATATCTACATTTTATTTCTTTATCATTTACAAGTTGAAAATATATTTGCAAGTTGAGAATTCATTTACAAGTTGAGGAATTCATTTACAAGTTGAGATTTCATTTACAAGTTGAATTTCATTTACAAGTTGAAATTCATTTACAGAGATTTGAGAATTATTTTTTTAAGTTGAGAATTCATTTACAAGTTGAGAATTCATTTACAAGTTGAGATTTCATTTACAAGTTGAGAATTCATTTACAAGTTTAGAATTCATTTACAAGTTGAAATTATTTACAAGTTGAGATTTCATTTACTGAAGTTTGAGATTTCATTTACAAATTAAAGTGAGAGTTTCTTCAAAGGAATAGGAGTGGGTTAAATTTTAAGGACTGCCTTTGGTGTATTGTTGATTAATTGGTAGGCAAGCTTTTGATGTTGATAGGGTGTGTGTGTGTGTGTGTGTGTGTGTGTGTGTGTGTGTGTGTGTGTGTGTGTGTGTGTGGAAAGGAAAGAAACTGGGGTATTGTAATAATGTTTGTGTGTGAAAGGTGAATAAGATACTTTGGCTAGCCTAACCTAACCTAACCAAGCCTAACCTAACCCAGTAACCTAGCTGACTGTACAACCCTAGTAACCTAACCTAGTCTGGCCTAAGCCTGGCTAACCTAAAGCCTAAGCCTAAGCCTAGCCCTCACAATACGCCACCATCACTAGCTCACCGTCACCATCCGTCCTCTATTTAAACACTATTATTGTATCTATTAATTTATAAACGCTCTTTAATCTGGGTGCTATTGTTTCCTTGTGAATAGCGGCTGAAATTCCCTCCGTGTTTGTGTCAAGATTTTCTTTGTTATTTTGGTTTAAAAAGTTAAAATTGGATTGCCTATTTTGAATGGGAAAGGAGGTGAGGAGGGAGTGTGTTGAAGAGTGGGGGAGGGAGAGGGAGTGTGTTGGGAGGAGAGTGGGAGGTGAGAGGGAGTGTGTTGGGAGGAGTGGGAGGTGAGAGGGAGTGTGTTGGGAGAGAGGGATGAGAGGGAGTGTGTTGGGAGAGAGGTGGGGAGGGAGTGTGTTGGAGAGAGGGAGGTGAGAGGGAAGTGTTGGGAGAGAGGGGAGGTGTGTTGGGAGAGAGGGAGGTGAGAGGAAGTGTTGGGAGAGAGGGAGTGTGTTGGAGAGAGGGGAGGTGAGAGGGGGTGTGTTGGGAGAGAGAGGGAGGTGGGGAGTGTGTTGGGAGAGAGGGAGGTGAGAGGGAGTGTGTTGGGGAGAGGAGGGTGAGAGTGTGTTGGGAGAGTGGGTGGACAGGTGTGTTGGGAGGTGGGGAGAGAGAGGAGAGAAAGTGTTGAGAAGGGAGTGTGTTGGGAGAGAGAGGGAGGTGAGAGGGAGTGTGTTGGGAGAGGGAGTGTGGGAGAGGGAGGTGAGAGGGTGTGTTGGGAGAGAGGGAGGTGAGACGGATGTGTGTGTTGGGGAGAGGGAGGTGAGAGGGAGTGTGTTGGGAGGAGTGGGAGGTGGAGGGAGTGTGTTGGAGGTGGGAGGAAGAGGAAGAGTGTTGGGAGAGAGGAGGTGGAGGGTGTGTTGGGAGAGGGGTGTGTGGGAGAGAGGAGGAGAGGGTGTGTTGGGAGAGAGGGAGGAGAGGGAAAGTGTTGGGAGAGGGAGAGGAAGGACATTCTCTTGGGAATTGAGGGGGGGAGGGTAGGGGTAAGAGAATGGGGGTCTCTCTCTCACTAATATGTTCACTATTATTCCTCTCGTTATCCAATCTCGTTATTTACGTCTTGACTTCTGCTGTTGCATGTTTGCATTTCACTGTCACTTCACTTCACTATACTTCATTATCATCTTAATCATCATCATAATACCAATGATTTTCACCTTTATACACCACCATTACACATCATCACCACCACACATCATCACACCACCACACACACCACCACCACACATCACCACCACACATCATCACTACCCACATCATCATCACCACACATCACCACCACACACACACCACATCATCACCACCACACACATCACCACACATCATCATCACCACACATCACCACACATCACCACCACACATCACCACCACACACACCACCACAATCACCACACATCATCACCACCACACATCATCACCACACATCATCACCACATATCACCACCACACATCACCACCACACATCATCACCACCACATCATCACCAATATCATCACTACTACATCACCACCCACATCATCACCACCACAAACATCATCACCACCACAAACGTATCACCACCACAAATATCATCACATTACTCATGACCACACACAATTCATACTTAGATCTGGTGTGTGTGTGTGTGTGTGTATTACCCAAGGTGCGCACGTTATTCATCCCTTATGAGCTTCAATTTGTGCTGCCGAATGTTGAATGTGTATTACTGAATGTGGTGAATGTTGAATGTATTACTGAATGTGGAGAATGTTGAATGTATTACTGGAATGTGAGAATGTTGAATGTGTATTATTGAATGTGGAGATGTTGAATGTACGAGGAATGTGGTGAATGTTGAATGTGTATTACTGATTGTGGAGAATGTTGAATGTAATACTGAATGGAGAATGTTGAATGTATTATTGAATGAAGAATGTTGAATGTATATTGAATGGAGAATGTTGAATGTGTATTGTTGAATGTATACTGAATGTGAGAATGTTGAATGTGTATTATTGAATGTGGAGAATGTTGAATGTGACGAGGGAATGTGGTGAATGTTGAATGTGTTACTGATTGTGGAGAATGTTGAATGTGTAATACTGAATGTGGAGAATGTTGAATGTGTATTATTGAATGTGCAGAATGTTGAATGTGTATTACTGAATGTGGAATGTTGAATGTGTATTACTGAATGTGGAGAATATTGAATGTGTTAATGAATGTGGAGAATGTTGAATGTATTACTGAATGTGGTGAATGTTGAATGTGTATTACTGAATGTGGAGAATATTGAATGTGTTAATGAATGTGGTGAATGTTGAATCTGTAATACTGAATGTGGAGAATATTGAATGTGTTAATGAATGTGGTGAATGTTGAATGTGTAATACTGAATGTGGAGAATGTTGAATGTGTATTACTGAATGTGGAGAATATTGAATGTGTTCATGAATGTGGAGAATGTTGAATGTGTATTACTGAATGTGGTGAATGTTGAATGTGTATTACTGAATGTGGAGAATATTGAATGTGTTAATGAATGTGGTGAATGTTGAATGTGGAGAATATTGAATGTGTTAATGAATGTGGTGAATGTTGAATGTGTAATACTGAATGTGGTGAATGTTGAATGTGTATTACTGAATGTGAAGAATGTTGAATGTGTAATACTGAATGTGGAGAATGTTGAATGTGTATTACTGAATGATCTGGAACTATTAACGTAACTAACTTGGATTAAATAAATGTTAACTGACTTATTGTGTGTTGACCAATCAGGAGCCTCGTTGGTCAGTCATATGTGGTGTGCCAATCCGACTTAACCTCTGAGTCAGTAAATGGGTAGTTACCAAACTGGCCAATCAGGACGCTTATGTACTGGTTAAAGAGCCAATCAGAATCCGTGTTCACCAGGTAGTCATTCTTCAACCAATCAGGAATTCACAACAGTCAGACGCTAGACAAGAGGACCAATAAGAATCCACTTTGACTAGATCAATCCTTAGGCTTAGCCAATCAGGAACGTACAACAGTCAGAGCCTCTTGACGAAAGGGCCAATCAGGAACCCGTATGCAGCAGGTAGTTAGTCGCAGATGGTTACGGGAGACAGCTGGTTCAGGCGGTGGCAGATGGTGTGTGTGTGTGTGTGTGTGTGTGTGTGTGTGTGTGTGTGTGTGTGTGTGTGTGTGTGTGTGTGTGTGTGTGTGTGTGTGTGTGTACCTTATACTCATTTGATCACCAACACGCTGTCAGGGGGAGTCTGGGGGGAAAGAGGGGGGGTGGGTGATTGGGCTAAGGGGAGGGAAAACGGAGTGGGGTGTTCAGGAATGGAGATGAGAGGGGTTGGTCTATCGGGGGAGTGGGGGGAGTGAAATGTAACGGGGCAATCTGTCGGGGGTGGTGGGGGGAGGGGGGAGAGAAAGGTAAGGGGGTGATCTGTCGGGGAGAGAAGAAAATATACCTTAAAAAAAGTAAGTGAAATGTGAAGTGTTGGTACCGTAGACTTTATGAGTGAGAGAGAGAGAGAGAGAGAGAGAGAGAGAGAGAGAGAGAGAGAGAGAGAGAGAGAGAGAATATTACATGACCCTTTAATAATTCGGTTTAATATAAGATATACCAAAGGGCTAATTATATACTCCTAAATATACCTAAATATACTCGAATATAATAATAAATATATCCTCGATTCCATTTGTCGATAGGAATGTAATTTTATTTTATTTTTTTTATAATTTTTACGTGATAATGTAATTGGGACGGGAAATTAAAAGGTGAAATGGTGGTGTAATTACATTAATATTACAACACTAGATTGGAAAGGTCAGTTTGGGTTCTCTTTTTCCACTCAGTAATGACTTTGTATATAGTGAGAAAAGTCATTTAGTGGATTTGAATTTTTTGTTATTATTTTTATTACAGATATACAGTATACACGGAGTAATACACCAGTTATAGAGTATAATACAATAGATATATCGGTAATACAATAATAAAACTTACTATTACTATTACTACTACTACTACTACTACTATTACTATTACTATTACTACTACTACTACTACTACTAATAATAATAATAATAATAATGTGAGCTATACCTGGGTGTGTTGCCAGTTGCCATTTAGGGCGGGCAATATTAGGGCCGCCAGCTGGTAGTAATGCCCCCTTAGGTCTCCAGGGGGTGGTGGTGGTGGTAGTCAGGGGGGTGGTAGTCAGGGGGGTGGTGGTGGTGGTAGTCAGGGCCAGGCGACCAAAATAATAAATATATATTGGTTTTTGGTGTGTTCTTGGTTGACGGGGGTGGTTGATGTATTGGTTATTGGGGTGGTTGAGGGGGTAGTGTACTGGTTGCCTGGGGCTGGTTGACGTGTTGTGGTTGTTTTGGGAATTGGTATCGGGGATTGGATATTGTGGTTGATGTCGTTGTTGTCCGGAATGGTTGAGGGGGGACGTATATGCTCCTTGAGTGGCCCTTTCAAGTGTAAAAATGCACTCTGAGTGGCCTGTACACGTAACAATACTCACTGAGTGGCCGATGAGTGAATAATGCTTGCTAAGTGGCCCATGTGTAGAAATGCCTATTGAGTGGCCAGTCTGTTTAAATGATTACTATTGGTCATTGTGTAAATAATACTTGTTAAAGATTACTAATAACCATACTGAGTGGTAGGCGAGTGTAAACATACTCAAGAGTGTTTAATAAGCTTGTTTATATGTTTAGTGAGTAGTCAAGTGGAAATGTTTCGAGAATGTTTGGCAAGAAAGTAAATATGCTCGGTAAGAGGTGGGCAAGCGCAAATACGCTCAATGAGTGGTCCACAAGCGTTAAATGTGCTCGTTGAGTGGTGGACAAGTGTAAATATGCTCCCTGAGTGGTTGTGAGCAGCCAGGTATAAGATCTGCATTCGAGGAAGACTGAACGGAAAAATATAAAACTCATTAATTCATGTTGCAGAATACTAGGTGAATGTTGCAGAAAACTAGGTGAATGTTGCGGAATAATAGTTGAATGTTGAAGAATATTAATTGAATGTTGAAGAATAGGAGTTGAATGTTGAAGAATATAAATTGAATGTTGAAGAATATTAATTGAATGTTGAAAAATATAGTTGAATGTTGCAGAATAGGAGGTGAATGTTGAATGTTTCTCGATATAATTTGTCGTATGATTATTTTACATATATTTATATTCTATTTGGTTCGATCTCTTGATAATTGTGGATGATGGCCCAGGTTAGGTTAGGTTGGGTTAGGTTAGGTTAGGTTAGGTTAGGTCAGGTCAGGTTAGGTTTGGTTAGGTTAGGTCAGGTCAGGTCAGGTCAGGTCAGGTCAGGTTAGGTTAGGTTAGGTTAGTATTAGGGTGACTAATCTTCAGGTAATTTCTCGCCCTCTTTTCTCTTCCTTCTTTATCATCATCCTCTCTCCATCTTCCACACCTCTTCTTCCTCCCCTCTGCCCCCTCCTCTTCCCCGCCTGCAATTCCCAGACCATACGTGGAGAAATGTTTGAATCTCTGTTCTTAAAATGTTTCCTTGCTTTTTTGTGCGTGTGTGGAAGCTAAATGTCAGATGTAGAACCCTCCCTCACCCCTCTCCCCTCTCCCCTCTCCCTCTCCCTCACTGCCATCTTTTCCTCTCTGTCTTTTATCTTCCTCTTACTTCCTCCTCTCTCGCTTCCATCCTCTCCTCCTCCTCTTCCTCTTCTCTTCCATCTGTCCTCCTCCTCTCTTCCTCCACCCCCTCTCCTTCTCTTTGTACTCGCTCTTCCCACTCTCTCCCCCCCCTCTTTCTGCCTTCCCTCCTTTCCTTTCATCTTCCTCTCCCTTCTCTCCCACTCCTCCCTCCTCCCTCACCCCTCCTCCCTCATGCTTCCTGGAATTGCGTGACAGTGGTGTTGATGCTGTTACCTCAGGGAGTGAGGTGAGAAAGTGTGTGTGTGTGTTAAAGAGGTGAGGGGAGTGTGTTTGGAGAGAGAGAGAGAGAGAGAGAGAGAGAGAGAGTAGGAGTAAAGGTAGCTAGCAGTGCTTGGCCAGTGCTCGGCCGTATAACGGGGAAGTCGTTAGTCAGTATTCTCTAGGGGGTGTGGATCTTAACAAATATATATCTCTCTCTCTCTTCCATTGGCTTATTGGGTTAAAGGTCTCAGACAGGTAACTCAAAACATATAACCTAACTTAACCTAACTTAACTTAACCTAACCTAACTTAACCTAACCTAACTACCAGTCTATTCAGGTATTCCCGTCTCTTTCAACCCAAGTGCACGTCTCCTAGGCTACGTGCACATCTCCTAGGCTACGTGCACATCTAGGCTACGTGCACATCTCCTAAGCTACGTGCACATCTAGGCTACGTGCACATCTCCGTGCATCTCCTAGGCTACGTGCACATCTCCTAGGCTACGTGCACATCTCCTAGGCTATGAACACATCTAGGCTACGTGCACATCTCCTAGGCTACGTGCACATCTCCTAGACTACGTGCACAACTCGTAGGCTACGTGCACATCTCGTAGGCTACGTGCACATCTCCCAGGCTACGTGCACATCTCCTAGGCTACGTGCACATCTCGTAGGCGACGTGCACATCTCGTAGGCTACGTGCACAACTCCTAAGCTACGTGCACATCTCCTAGGCTACGTGCACATCTCCTAGGCTACGTGCACATCTCCTCAGCTTCTTCGTGTGAGTGTAGTAATATTTATTGATCGGGCGTGAAGCTCTGATTGACCCAGTTCCCAAGGCCGAGCGAGTCATTGACCTGACTTACTCCTGACCTTATATGCAGCGTCTTGACCTTATATACAACGTTCTTGACCTTATATACAACGATCTTGACCTTATATACAACGTTCTTGACCTTATATACAACGTTCTTGACCTTATATACAACGTTCTTGACCTTATATACAATGTTCTTGACATTATATACAACGTTCTTGACCTTATATACAACGATCTAGACCTTATATACAACGATCTAGACCTTATATACAACGATCTTGACCTTATATACAACGTTCTTGACCTTATATACAACGTTCTTGACCTTATATACAACGATCTAGACCTTATATACAACGATCTTGACCTTATATACAACGTTCTTGACCTTATATACAACGTTCTTGACCTTATATACAACGTTCTTGACCTTATATACAACGTTCTTGACCTTATATACAACGTTCTAGACCTTATATACAACGTTCTTGACCTTATATACAACGATCTAGACCTTATATACAACGATCTTGACCTTATATACAACGTTCTTGACCTTATATACAACGTTCTTGACCTTATATACAACGTTCTTGACCTTATATACAACGTTCTTGACCTTATATACAACGTTCTTGACCTTATATACAACGTTCTTGACCTTACCTTTGGCATGCGACCTTATATACAACGTTCTTGACCTTATATACAACGTTCTTGACCTTATATACAACGTTCTTAACCTTATATACAACGTTCTTAACCTTATATACAACGTTCTTGACCTTATATACAACGTTCTTGACCTTATATACAACGATCTTGACCTTATATACAACGTTCTAGACCTTATATACAACGTTCTTGACTTTATATACAACGTTCTTGACCTTATATACAACGATCTAGACCTTATATACAACGTTCTTGACCTTATATACAACGTTCTTGACCTTATATACAACGTTCTTGACCTTATATACAACGTTCTTGACCTTATATACAACGTTCTTGACCTTATATACAACGATCTAGACCTTATATACAACGTTCTTGACCTTATATACAACGTGCTGACCTTATATACAACGTTCTTGACCTTATATACAACGTTCTTAACCTTATATACAACGTTCTTACGACCTTATATACAACGTTCTTGACCTTATATACAACGTTCTTGACCTTATATACAACGTTCTTGACCATTATATACAACGTGCTGACCGTATATACAACGTTCTTGACCTTATATACAGATTCTTGACCTTATACAACGTTCTTGACCCCAGCCTTATATACAACGTTCTTAACCTTATATACAACGATTTCTTGACCTTATACAACGTTCTTAACTTAGCATATACAACGTTCTTAACCTTATATACAACGTTCTTAACCTTATATACAGCGTTCTAGACCTTATATACAACGTTCTTGACCTTATATACAACGTTCTTGACCTTATATACAATGTTCTTGACCTTATATACAACGTTCTAGACCTTATATACAACGTTCTTGACCTTATATACAACGTTCTTGACCTTATATACAACGTTCTTGACCTTATATACAACGTTCTTGACCTTATATACAACGTGCTGACCTTATATACAACGTTCTTGACCTTATATACAACGTGCTGACCTTATATACAACGTTCTTGACCTTATATACAACGTTCTTGACCTTATATACAACGTTCTTGACCTTATATACAACGTTCTTGACCTTAAATACAACGTTCTTGACCTTAAATACAACGTTCTTGACCTTATAGCCACAACGTTCTTGACCTTATATACAACGTTCTTGACCTTATATACAACGTTCTTGACCTTATATACAACGTTCTTGACTTTATACAACGTGCTGACCTTATATACAACGTTCTTGACCTTATATGCAACGTTCTTGACCTTATATACAACGTTCTTGACCTTATATACAACGTTCTTGACCTTATATACAACAGTGCTGACCTTATACACAACGTTCTTGACCTTGCCTTACACAACGTTCTTGACCTTATATACGACGTGCTGACCTTGCCATACGACGTTCTTGACCTTATATATACAACGTTCTTGACCTTATATACAACGTTCTTGACCTTATATACGTTCATGACCTTATACAACGTTCTTGACCTTATATACAACGTTCTTGACCTTATATACAACATTATTTGACCTTATATACAACGTTCTTGACCTTATATACAACGTTCTTGACCTTATATACAACGTTCTTGACCTTATATACAACGTGCTGACCTTATATACAACGTTCTTGACCTTATATACCGTTCTTGACCTTATATACAACGTTCTTGACCTTATATACAACGTTCTTGACCTTATATACAACGTTCTTGACCTTATATACAACGTTCTTGACCTTATATACAACGTTCTAGACCTTATATACAACGTTCTTGACCTTATATACAACGTTCTTGACCTTATATACAACGTTCTTGACCTTATATACAACGATCTTGACCTTATATACAACGTGTTGACCTTATATACAACGTTCTAGACCTTATATACAACGTTCTAGACCTTATATACAACGTTCTAGACCTTATATACAACGTTCTAGACCTTATATACAACGTTCTTGACCTTATATACAACGTTCTTGACCTTATATACAACGTTCTTGACCTTATATACAACGTTCTTGACCTTATATACAACGTTCTTGACCTTATACAACGTTCTTGACCTTATATGTACAACGTTCTTGTTATATATATACAACGTTCTTGACCTATACAACGTTCTTGACCTTATATACAACGTTCTTGACCGTATATACAACGTTCTTGACCTTATATACAACGTGCTGACCTTATATACAACGTTCTTGACCTTATATATACAACGTGCTGACCTTATGCAACGTTCTTGACCCCTTATATACAACGTGCTGACCTTATATACAACGTTCTTGACCTTATATACAACGTTCTAGTGCTTATATACAACGTTCTAGACCTTATATACAACGTGCTGACCTTATATACAACGTTCTTGACCTTATATACAACATTCTTGACCTTATATGGCGTTCTTGACCTTATATACAACGTTCTTGACCTTATATACAACGTT
>NW_024731831.1:0-2500 GCF_018991925.1 Homarus americanus | reverse complement strand
TCGAACTTGATTGCCATTGGCTGATTGATTTCGGTACTGCCCGTGATGAGTTGGATGGGCTGGTTTAATTATTCATGACTTCTGAGGGTTGGCGACCACGGCCCTCCTGTCTTAAAATGTGTTCAGGGGAGGTTGGGGGCTCCATTGTTTTGACTGTTTTTGTTCATTTATACGTTCATTCATACGTACATTCATTCATTTTTATACGTACGTTCATTCATTCATTTATACTTACACTCATTCATTCATTCATTTATTTATTTATTCATTTATACGTACATTCATTCATTCATTCATTCATACGTACATTCATTCATTCATTCATTCATTTATACTTTCATTCATTCATTCATACGTACATTCATTCATTCATTCATTCATACGTACATTCATTCATTCATTTATACGTACATTCATTCATTCATTCATTCATACGTACATTCATTCATTCATTCATTCATTCATTTATTCATTCATTCATACGTACATTCATTCATTCATTTATACATTCATTCATACGTACATTCATTCATTCATTCATTCATTCATACGTACATTCATTCATTCATTCATTTATACGTACATTCATTCATTCATTCATTCATTCATACATTCATTCATTCATTCATTCATACGTACATTCATTCACTTATACATTCATACGTACATTCATTCATTCATTCATTTATACGTACATTCATTCATTCATTCATTCATACGTACATTCATTCATTCATTCATTCATTCATTTATTCATTCATTCATACGTACATTCATTCATTCATTCATTTATACATTCATTCATACGTACATTCATTCATTTATACGTACATTCATTCATTCATTCATTCATTCATTCATTCATTCATTTATACGTACATTCATTCATTCATTCATTCATTCATTCATTCATTCATTCATTCCAGTGTCTTTCATTCCCCTGGCTAACCTAACCTAACCTAACCAATTTTTACCCATTACTGTCTACTGTTCTATGCCTTGTTAATGGGTATTGTATTAATCTGGTCTGAGAGATGGGGTGTGTAATGGTTCTAATGGGGAGAAGGGTAATGGTTCTAATGGGGAGAAGGGTAATGGTTCTAATAGGGAGAAGGGTAATGGTTCTAATGTGGAGAAGGGTAATGGTTCTAATGGGGAGAAGGTAATGGTTCTAATGTGGAGAGAAGGTAATGGTTCTAATGGGGAAAGGGTAATGGTTCTTATGGGGAGAAGGGTAATGGTAATGTGGGAGAAAGGTTAATGGTAGTAATGGGGAGAGATAATGGTTTCTAATGGGGGAAAGGGTAATGGTTCTAATAAGACGAGTAAAGTAGGGAATGGTAGTAATGGGAGAAGGGTAATGGTTCTAATGTGGAGAAGGGGTTCTAATGTGGAAGGGTGGTTCTAATGGGGAGAAAGGAGTAATGGTAGTAATGGGAGAAGAATAATGGTTCTAATGGGGAGAAAAGGGTAATGGTAGTTAATGGGGAGAAGGGTAATGGTTCTAATGGGGAGAAGGGTAATGGTTCTAATGGGGAGAAGGGTAATGGTTCTAATGGGGAGAAGGGTAATGGTAGTAATGGGGAGAAGGGTAATGGTAGTAATGGGGAGAAGGGTAATGGTTCTAATGGGGAGAAGGGTAATGGTAGTAATGGGGAGAAGGGTAATGGTAGTAATGGGGAGAAGGGTAATGGTAGTAATGGGGAGAAGGGTAATGGTTCTAATGGGGAGAAGGGTAATGGTTCTAATGGGGAGAAGAAATAATGGTAGTAATGGGGAGAAGGGTAATGGTTCTAATGGGGAGAAGGGTAATGGTTCTATGGGGAGAAGGGTAATGGTAGTAATGGGGAGAAGGGTAATTGGTTCTAATGGGGGAGAAGGGTAATGGTTCTTATAGAGAAGGAATGGTAGTGTAATGGGAGAAGGGTAATGGTAGTAATGGGGAGAAGATAATGGTTCTAAGAGAAGGGTAATGGTTCTTATGGGAGAAGGGTAATGGTAGTAATGGGGAGAAGGCAATGGGAGAAGGGTAATGGTTCTAATGGGGAGAAGGGTAATGGTTCTAATGGGGAGAAGGGTAATGGTTCTAATGGGGATGGTAATATTCTAATGGGAGGAATGGTTCTAATGGGTGGAGAAGGGTAATGGTTCTAATGGGAAAGGGTAATAGTAATGGAGAAGGTAATGTTCTAATGAGAGGGTAATGGTAGTAATGGGAGAAGGGTAATGGTAGTAAGGGGAGAAGGGTAATGGTAGTAATGGGGAGAAGGGTAATTATTCTTAATGGGGAGAGGGTTAAATGGTTCTTATGGGGAGAAGGTAAGGTAGTAATGGGAGAAGGGTAAGGTCTAATGGGGAGAAAGGTAATGGTAGTAATGGGAGAAGGGTAATGGTTCTAATTGGAGAAGGGTAATGGTTCTAATGGGGAGAAGAGAATAATGGTAGTAATGGTAGAAGAAATAATTTGCAAGAATACGCAACCAGAACCAGCTAATAACGA
>NW_024731830.1:0-17445 GCF_018991925.1 Homarus americanus | reverse complement strand
AAAATGGATTTTGTTCAAAATTTCAGTATAGGTACTCCTGAATGTGCTGCTTAAGGATCTGTTAACCAAAATTTGATATCTTGATTATAACTTGTTCAAATGGTTTTTATAAAAAGTTCAAATGATTTTTAGAATATTTTAATTACTTTTGCAATGCTAATTACTCGGCACTTATGGGTTTTCGAGGTCATTTCTTGGTGATTGTGTATTATTCTGGATGTACTTAAATAGTTAGGCACATTAAATTTTAGTTCAGAGAGAAAAAGTATTTCTGGCCAAAAATCCTTTAAGGCAATAGACTTACAATTTTTGTCATTTTCAGCCAAAAAATGGGTTTTGTTCAAAATTTCAGTATAGGTACTCCTGAATGTGCTGCTTAAGGATCTGTTAACCAAAATTTGATATCTTGATTATAACTTGTTCAAATGGCTTTTAGAAAATGTTCAAATGATTTTTAGAATATTTTAATTACTTTTGCAATGCTAATTACTCGCCACTTATGGGTTTTCGAGGTTATTTCTTGGTGCTTGTGTATTATTCTTGATGTACTTAAATAGTTAGGCACATTAAATTTTAGTTCAGAGAGAAAAAGTATTTTTGGCCAAAAATCCTTTAAGGCAATAGACTTACAATTTTTGTCATTTTTGGCCAAAAAATGGATTTTGTTCAAAATTTCAGTATAGGTACTCCTGAATGTGCTGCTTAAGGATCTGTTAACCAAAATTTGATATCTTGATTATAACTTGTTCAAATGGCTTTTAGAAAATGTTCAAATGATTTTTAGAATATTTTAATTACTTTTGCAATGTTAATTACTCGCCACTTATGGGTTTTCGAGGTCATTTCTTGGTGCTTGTGTATTATTCTGGATGTACTTAAATAGTTAGGCACATTAAAATTTAGTTCAGAGAGAAAACGTATTTTTGGCCAAAAATCCTTTAAGGCTATAGACTTACAATTTTCGTCATTTCGGCCAAAAAATGGATTTTGTTCAAAATTTCAGTATAGGTACTCCTGAATGTGCTGCTTAAGGATCTGTTAACCAAAATTTGATATCTTGATTATAACTTGTTCAAATGGCTTTTAGAAAATGTTCAAATGATTTTAGAATATTTTAATTACTTTTGTAATGCTAATTACTCGCCACTTATGGGTTTTCGAGGTCATTTCTTGGTGCTTGTGTATTATTCTGGATGTACTTAAATAGTTAGGCACATTAAATTTTAGTTCAGAGAGAAAACGTATTTTTGGCCAAAAATCCTTTAAGGCTATAGACTTACAATTTTCGTCATTTCGGCCAAAAAATGGATTTTGTTCAAAATTTCAGCATAGGTAATTCTGAATGTGTTGCTTTTGATGATCTGTTAACCAAAATTTGATATTCTGATTATAATCTGTTAAAATTGTTTTTAGAAAAATGTTCAAATGATTTTTTTAGAATATTTTTAATTACTTTTGCAATGCTAATTACTCGTCACTTATGGGTTTTTCGGAGGTCATTTCTTGGTGATTGTGTATTATTCTGGATGTACTTAAATAGTTAGGCACATTAAATTTAGTTCAGAGGAGAAAAGTATTTTGGCCAAAAACTTTTGGTAAGGAATAGACTTACAATTTTTGTCATTTTCGGCCAAAAATGGATTTTTGTCTGTGTACCTCAGTATAGGGTACTCCTGAATGTGCTGCTTAAGGATCTGTTAACCAAAATTTGATATCTTGATTATAACTTGTTCAAAATGGCTTTGAAATGTCAAATGATTTTTAGAATATTTTAATTACTTTTGCAATGCTAATTACTCGCCACTTATGGGTTTTCGAGGTCATTTCTTGGTGCTTGTGTATTATTCTGGATGTACTTAAATAGTTAGGCACATTAAATTTTAGTTCAGAGAGAAAAAGTATTTTTGGCCAAAAATCCTTTAAGGCTAAGACTTACAATTTTTGTCATTTTCGGCCAAAAAATGGATTTTGTTCAAAATTTCAGTATAGGTACTCCTGAATGTGCTGCTTAAGGATCTGTTAACCAAAATTTGATATCTTGATTATAACTTGTTCAAATGGCTTTTAGAAAATGTTCAAATGATTTTTAGAATATTTTAATTACTTTTGCAATGCTAATTACTCGCCACTTATGGGTTTTCGAGGTCATTTCTTGGTGATTGTGTATTATTCTGGATGTACTTAAATAGTTAGGCACATTAAATTTTAGTTCAGAGAGAAAAAGTATTTTTGGCCAAAAATCCTTTAAGGCTATAGACTTACAATTTTTGTCATTTTCGGCCAAAAAATGGATTTTGTTCAAAATTTCAGTATAGGTACTCCTGAATGTGCTGCTTAAGGATCTGTTAACCAAAATTTGATATCTTGATTATAACTTGTTCAAATGGCTTTTAGAAAATGTTCAAATGATTTTTAGAATATTTTAATTACTTTTGCAATACTAATTACTCGCCAATTATGGGTTTTCGAGGTCATTTCTTGGTGATTGTGTATTATTCTGGATGTACTTAAATAGTTAGGCACATTAAATTTTAGTTCAGAGAGAAAAAGTATTTTTGGACAAAAATCCTTTAAGGCAATAGACTTATAATTTTTGTCATTTTCGGCCAAAAAATGGATTTTGTTCAAAATTTCAGTATAGGTACTCCTGAATGTGCTGCTTAAGGATCTGTTAACCAAAATTTGATATCTTGATTATAACTTGTTCAAATGGCTTTTAGAAAATGTTCAAATGATTTTTAGAATATTTTAATTACTTTTGCAATGCTAATTACTCGCCACTTATGGGTTTTCGAGGTCATTTCTTGGTGATTGTGTATTATTCTGGATGTACTTAAATAGTTAGGCACATTAAATTTTAGTTCAGAGAGAAAAAGTATTTTTGGCCAAAAATCCTTTAAGGCAATAGACTTACAATTTTTGTTTTTTTCAAAAATTTTTATTTGGCATATGCAAAATTTTTTTATTATCTACATGACATTACGTGTAATTTATTCAGAATGTATTCATCATGCAGAACCTCTACCTATGGGAATATGTCAACCTGTCGTTTGTATCACGAGTTCTGAGTGGCTGGTCACCACAAAGGAAGCGCTGAATCAGGAGTCGAGCTTGGAGCCACATTTCTCTGAACCATCTGTGATTTTTGTTGATCAGTTGAATGAAAAACGTTTCCCATTATTTCCTGCAGAAGCAACTCAGTTTTTCAGTTAGTGAGCATTTACATGTAATATCCTGTCCTTACCATTACAAGAGCGTCGGTTAGATAGAAGTTTCGATCGGGTGGTTCAGTGTCTGGGAGTCGAGCTCTCAGTTGTCACTTTGGAAGGTATCAGTACTTTCTTGTGGTGTCAAATTAAGCAAAACAAATATGGCCACGCCAGCCATCCTATTAAGTGTTATTACTAAGGTTCGCAAGTGACGCTTTGTATCATGTGCTTCAACACCACAAGAGCGTATGTTCGTACTGGAGATGGTTCAGTGTGTGGTGGAGATGTGGATGAACTTTAGACCAGGGACAGCCAGACGTGGAGAGGGAGCCGGCCAGTAGTGAGACGGTCGAGGCGATTAGTGGATGTGTGACGGAAGTAAACGTTTACAAAATACTCCTAAATTAATACATCCAGTTGTCAAGGATTACAAAATACAGACGCCATCATATGTGTGTTGGTGTTGAAAAACGTAAGGTATGTCGCTGTGTATATTTCCCTTACAACTTATTTCTCTGTCCAATCTACGTCAATTCGATAGCCCATTAATTGTATAGAAATGTTGATGACTGGGACTTAATTATACTGAATGATCTTGACAGCTTCACTGGGGTAGAAATCCTTTTCAACGTGATTTAGTTGTAGGAGTTTAAGGTTAGGTACCAGTACAAGGCGACCACCCACGCTGATTAACCCGACCTTCTCCCCTAGGCCATTATCCGGTTTAGCATTTATGCGGAGTCCTTTAACACGGCTTTAGAGGATTATGAACATTAGATTAACACCTAATCGTGTCCATGATCAAACCTTATAAGTGGTTGTTCCCAGTCGGCGTAATAGATATGTCTTAACTGTGTACATTATGCCTTCAGTCTTCATTGGTGTATTCATAAGTGTTCTAAGTGGTCTATGATTGTCGGGAACAAAATGTAAACAGCACTTTTAGGCTAAAACGTATGTAACAATATAAGCAACTAACCACTCATCGCAGCCAAACTCAGCGCGACATTAGCCACCATGTGAAGATGAGGCACCCAATCAGATTTTACTTGTTATACACAGAAGTGCCACTTTTGGTGGGGGGGGGGGTGTTAGGGTAGTTAATCTTCAGGTGATACAAGATGGGCTTTTGCCATATCTTCGTGATTTCATAATTTTATCTTGTTTAAACCAAACACGATTTCTATGAGCGTTTTAAATCCCAGTGTAAGAGGCGGTGTTACCTTGTTCACCTGAGTCAAATATTGTAGCCAGGAACAATCAGATCCATCTTGAGTACATCAGTTGGTCACTGTGGAGGAATGGTGGTGGTGGGGAAGTGTGGTGAGGAAGTGTTTATAGTGGTGGTGGCGGGGAAGTGGAAGTGTCTGGTGGTGGTGGTGGTGGGGAAGTGTCTGTGGTGGTGGTAGGTAACTCACTTGCCACTCACCAGTGTAAAGGCGATATTTTCGACAAGTAGAATAATATACTTTTGTGCTATAAATTATTACATAGTCAAGTGAAGTATAATGGTCAAATAAATAGTTTACTTTCCATTATCACCGTATTTACTGTGTTAGGAAAAAAATATTTGTGACCTTCGCAACATATTCACTGATATTTAGGGAAATTAAGAAGAGAAATTAAAGAATATCACTATCAGAAAAGAGGATGTAGTATTGTGTAGGAGTGAGGGATGGACTTGGTATGTTGTGTAGCAGTGAGAGAATTTCGTAGTAAATGCTCTATCTCATTCACCAGACTGAAAATAAAACACAAGTGTTTTATCTTTGGGGAGGGAGTTTTATAAGGCACTGAATATATTTGATTGAGAGGTAATTACACTGCTTCTTCAGTAGGTAGGACTATATTTTATATATGTTCCCGTATGTAAACATTGTCTAGTATGTTATATATATATATATATATATATATATATATATATATATATATATATATATATATATATATATATATATATATATATATATATATATATATATATATATATAATATATATATATATATATATATATATATATATATATATATATATATATATATACATATATATATACATATATACATATATATATTAATTTATAAATCGTATGTAATAAGTAAATCAGCTTAACGTTGTGCATTTGTTAGGTCAAATAGTATGGTAATTGGCGGCATGGTATCCACATTGTGTGGGTCACGGCTAGTGCAGGGAGGTAGACGAGCCTGGCTGGTGATAGTGTGTGGTGCAAGTGTGGTACAATTGGTCTGGGCTCAGGATATATTTATATGGAGATAAGTGGTGTATACTTTTGTACTTTTGTAGTGTATGGTGAGGCTGGGGTTCGGGTTAGTGTTAATTTATGCTTTGGTCATCTGTACTGTACTTAAATTGTTCCTTTACTTGACCTTTGTTTGTGGTCTCTTAACTTTATAATGCTAAGTTATGCATTTCATGATTCATCTTCAACATGATACCTATATTTTGAGTTAATCTGAGGGTTATTATTGAGAATCTGGTGGAGATAATATAAGAGTCATTATAGTGTTTACCCTGCTTGTTGTTGTGACCACTCGTGTGACTTGTGACTTGACTAGTGGTAAATTCTTGATAAAGAGGAGTGCTGGCATAACAGTATGAAGAAAGAGTGATTTTAATTCTTGTCGCCCTGCAATATATACAAAAATAAACTATTTTTGGTTAATAAAATTTTAATTTCACAGGTATTAACAGAAAATACTACTCCAGGGAGGATGAGGACCATAACTTGGTGTACAGATGACGAGGCAACATCAAGATGGACAAGAGAAACGACCAAGAGTACAGTAAAGGAGGAGCATTCTCTAAATAACTCAGTCTACCAAACATGACAGGAAGTTGTATTGTATATATGTAAGTGTTGGTTAAATACGTCCACATAAATACTAAAACAGATTATAATAGTGTGTTGAAATCTTATCTACTGACTACTGTAGAGATACTGTAGCACTGTAGGAGTGAGGAAAGAACAAGCAATATTTTGTAGGAGTGAGGGAAGGACATGCAGTGATGTGGAGGAGTGAGGAAAGGTTATGCGGTGTTGTGTAGGAGTGAGTGAAGGACATGAAGTGTTGTTTCGGACTGAGGGAAGGACATGAAGTGTTGTTTCGCACTGAGGGAAGGACTTACAGGGTTGTGTATAAGTGAGGGAAAGACTTCTAGTATTGTGTAGGAGTGAAAGAAGGGCTTGCAGGAGTGAGGGAAGGACTTCTAGTATTGTTGAGGAGTGAGGAAAGGACTTGCAGTGTTGTGTAGGAGTGAAAGAAGGACTTGCAGGATTGTGTAGGCGTGAGGGAAGGACTTGCAGGGTTGTGTACGAGAGAAGGAAGGAATTGCAGGGTAGTGTAAGAGTGCGGGAAGTACTTGTAGTAATGTGTAGGACTGAGGGATGGACTTGCAGGTTTGTGTAGGACTGAGGGATGGACTTGCAGGTTTGTGTAGGAGTGAAGGAAGGACTTGCAGGGTTGTGTAGGAGTTTCGGAAGGATATGCAGGGTTGCGTAGGAGTGAGGGAAGGACTTGAAGGGTTGTGTAGGAGTGAGGGAAGTACTTGTAGTAATGTGTAGGTCTGAGGGAAGGACTTGCAGGGTTGTATAGGAGTGAAGGAAGGACTTGCAGGGTTGTGTAGGATTTAAGGAAGGATATGCAGGGTTGTGTAGGAGTGAGGGAAGGACTTGCAGGGTTGTGTAGGAGTGACGGAAGGACTTGCAGTGAGTGTAGGGGTGTAGGAGTGGAAGGACAGGGTTGTGTAGGAGTGAGGGAAGGACAGGTTGTGTGTACAGGATTGTGTAGGAGTGAAGGGAAGACTAGCAGGTTTGTGTAGGAGTGAGAAGGACTTGCAGGGTTGTGTAGGAGTGAGGGAAGGACTTGCAGTGTTGTGTAGGAGTGAAAGAAGGACTTGTAGTATTGTGTAGGAGTGAGGGAATTACTTGCAGTGTATAGGAGTGAGGAAAGGACTTGTAAGGTTGTGCAGGAGTGAGGGAAGGACTTGTAGTATTGAGTAGTAGGGAGGGAAGGACTTGCATGGTTGTGTAGGAGTGAGGGAAGGACTTTTAGTGTGGTGTAGGTGTGAGGGAAGGACTTGCAGGGTTGTATAGGAGTGAAGGAATGACTTGCAGGGTTGTGTATAAGTGAGGAAAGGACTTCTATTATTGTGTAGGAGTGAAAGAAGGACTTGCAGGGTTGTGTAGGTGTGAGGGAAGGACTTCTAGTATTGTGTAGGAGTGAAAGAAGGTTTTGTAGTATTGTGTAGGAGTGAGGGAAGGACTTGCAAAGTGGTGTAGGAGTGAGGGAAGGGCTTGTAGTATTATGTAGGAGTGAGGGATGGACTTGCAGTGTTGTGTAGTAGTGATAGAAGGACTTGCAGGATTGTGTAGGCGTGAGGGAAGGACTTGCAGGGTTGTGTAGGAGTGATGGAAGGACTTGCAGGGTTGTGTAGGAGTGAAGGAAGGACTAGCTGGTTTGTGTAGGAGTGAGGGAAGGACTTGCAATGTTGTGTAGGAGTGAGGGAAGGATTTGCAATGTTGTGTAGGAGTGAGGGAAGGACTTGCAATGTTGTGTAGGAGTGAAAAAAGGACTTGCAGCGTTGGTTAGGAGTTAAGGAAGGACATGTAGGGTTGTGTAGGAGTGATGGAAGGACTTGCAGGGTTGTGTAGGAGTGAGGGAAGGACTTGCAGGGTTGTGTAAGAGTGAGGGAAGGACTTGCGGGGTTGTGTCGGAGTGATGGAAGGACTTGTAGTGTGTTTTATAAGTGAGGGAAGGACTTATAGTGTGGTGTAGGAGTGAGGAAAGGACTTGCGGGGTTGTGTCGGAGTGATGGAAGGACTTGTATTGTTGTGAAGGAGTGAGGAAAGGACTTGTGTGTTTTATAAGTGAGGGAAGAACTTATAGTGTGGTGTAGGAGTGACGGAAGGACTTGTAGTGTTGTGTATGAGTGCGGGAAGGACTTGTAGTGATGTGTATAAGTGAGGGAAGGAGTTGTGGTGTTGTGTATGAGTGAGGGGAGGACTTGTAGTATTGTGTAGGAGTGAGGGTAGGACTTGCAGGGCTGTGTACGAGTGAGGGAAGGATTTGTAGTGTGGTGTAGGACTGAGGGATGGACTTGTAGTGTGGTGTAGGTCTGAGGGAAGGACTTGTAGTGTATTGTATGAGTGAGGGAAGGACTTGTAGTGTATTGTATGAGTGAGGGAAGGACTTGTAGTGTCGTGTATGAGTGATGGAAGGAATTGTAGTATGGTGTAGCAATGAGGGAAGGACTTGTGGTGTGGTGTATGAGTGAGGGAAGGACTTGTGGTGTTCTGTAGGAGTGAGAGAAGGACTTGCAGTGTTGTGTAGGAGTGAGGGAAGGACATACAGTATTGTGTAGGAGTGAGGGAAATACTTGCAATGTATAGGAGTGAGGAAAGGACTTGCACTGTTGTGTAGGAGTCAGAGAAGGACTTGCAGTGTTGTGTAGGAGTAAGGGAAGGACTTGCAATGTTGTGTAGGAGTGAGGGGAGGACTTGCAATGTTGTGTAGGAGTGAGGGAAGGAATTGCCCTGTTGTGTAGGAGTGAGGGAAGGACTTGCACTGTTGTGTAGGAGGGAAAGAAGGACTTGCAGGGTTGGTTAAGAGTTAAGGAAGGACATGCAGGGTTGTGTAGGAGTGAGGGAAGGACTTGCAGGGCTGTGTAGGAGTGAGGGAAGGACTTGTAGTGTATTGTATCAGTGAGGGAAGGACTTGTAGTGTGGTGTGTGAGTGATGGAAGGACTTTTAGTATGGTGTAGCAGTGAGGGAAGGACTTGTGGTGTGGTGTATAAGTGAGGGAAGGACTTGTAGTGTGGTGTAGGACTGAGGGAAGGACTTGTAGTATATTGTATCAGTGAGGGAAGGACTTGTAGTGTGGTGTATAAGTGAGGGAAGGACTTGTAGTGTTGTGTATAAGTGAGGGAAGGACTTGTGGTGTTCTGTAGGAGTGAGAGAAGGACTTGCACAGTTGTGTAGGAGGGAAAGATGGACCTGCAGGGTTGGTTAGTAGTTAAGGAAGGACATGCAGGGTTGTGTAGGAGTGAGGGAAGGACTTGCAGGGTTGTGTAGGAGTGAGGGAATGACTTTCAGGGTTTTGTAGGAGTGAGGGAATGACTTGCAGGGTTGTGTAGGAGTTAAGGAAGGACATGCAGGGTTGTGTAGGAGTGAGGGAAGGACATGCAGGGTTGTGTAAGAGTGAGGGAAGGACTTGTAGTGTTGTGTAGGAGTGAAGGAAGGACTTGTAATGTGTTGTATGAGTGAGGGAAGGACTTGTAGTGCGGTGTATAAGTGAGGGAAGGACTTGTGGTGTTGTGTAGGAGTGAGAAAAGGACTTGCAGTGTTGTGTAGGAGTGAGGGAAGGACTTGCATTATTGTGTAGGGATGAGGGAAGGACTTGCAGGGTTGTGTAGGTGAGAGAGAAGGACTTGTAGTGTGCTGTATGAGTGAGGGAATGACTTGTAGTGTGATGTAGGAGTGAGGGAAGGACTTGTAGTGCGGTGTAGGGGTGAGGGAAGGACTTGTTTAGGAGTGACCATATAGACTTGTGACGTTGCGAAGCCTATAACTTCTAATACACTGTTGTAATCTTTTATTTGGATTTGTAACTAGACAGTCAGGAAGTATTTTGTTCAACTCAATTATTTTGGACTTTAATTTCATCTTCATTTGCAAAAGTAAATATTTTATTCCTCCTGGCAGTGAAATACAAGATGTTAGTTTAAGATTTTACTGTAAAATTAAGTAATTATTACATCTTTACAACTTACTTGTAACCAATGAGCATTTCCTGTGGGCAAACATTTGAAATTGTAAAAAACAAAAGATTGTATTTGTTGTAAATGTTCTGAGGCAGTATGTCACTCCTAGGGGCTATGTGAGGCCCCCAGGGCTTATATACCGCCGCCACGGACTGTTTGGCTAATTAGGCCTGTGTGATGATCATAGGTGGTTGTATAACGGATTTAAGGACTATGTAAGGTTGTCAGGGGTAGTCTGATCCAACCAGAGGCTGTTTGTGGCTATATTGTGAATATCAACTTGGAGATATGTGAGGCTCTTAGAGAGCTACTGTACTTGTGACTGAGGGGGTTAATTGATGCTCCTAATGTCTGTGTACAGAAAAAGATGAATATATCCTAAATAAGTCAGTCTACCAGACATGACAGGAAGTAGTATTGTGTATAATATTTACTGTAGGTTCGACAAGTCTTTATAAATGCTAAAATAGATTATACCGGTGTATTGAAAGTTTATCTACTGATTACTGTAGGACTGAGGGAAGGACATGAAGGATTGTGTAGTATTGAGGGAAGAACTTCAGTATTGTGTAGGAATGAGGGAAGGACTTGCAGTGTTGTGTAGGACCTAGGGAAGGACATGTAGTGATGTTCGTAAATGAGGGAAGGACTTGCTGACCTAATGAATGAGAGGAGGACTTACTGACCTGCTGATTAGTGAGAGGAGGATTTACGGACCTACTAAGGAGTGAGAGGAGGAATTACGGACCTATGGGGTGAGAAGAGGATTTGCAGTGTTTTATAGGAGTGAGGGAAGGACATGCAAATTTGTGTACAGTATGAGAGAAGGACTCATTCGTATGTATAGGAATGAGAGAAGGACTCACTGTGATGTGTAGGAGTGAGGGAAGGACTCCCTGTGATGTTTAGGGGTGAGGGAAGGACTCACTGTGACGTGTAGGAGTGAGGGAAGGACTCCCTGTGATGTTTAGGGGTGAGGGAAGGACTTACTGTGACGTGTAGGAGTGTGGGAAGGACTCACTGTGACGTGTAGGAGTGAGGGACGGTCTCGCTTTGATGTGTAGGAGTGAGGAAAGGACTCCCTGTGATGTTTAGGGGTGAGGGAAGGACTCACTGTGACGTGTAGGAGTGTGGGAAGGACTCACTGTGACGTGTAGGAGTGAGGGAAGGTCTCGCTGTGATGTGTAGGAGTGAGGGAAGGGCTCACTGGGATGTTTAGTATTGAGGGAAGGACTTCAGTATTGTGTAAGAATGAGGGAAGGACTTGTAGTGTTGTGTAGGAACTAGGGAAGGACATGTAGTGATGTTCGTAAATGAGGGAAGGACTTGCTGACCTAATGAATGAGAGGAGGATTTACTGACCTGCTAATTAGTGAGAGGAGGATTTACTGACCTAGGGAATGACAGGAGGATTTGCAGTGTTTTATAGGAGTGAGAGAAGGACATGCAATGTTGTGTAGGATAAGGGAAGGACGGACTGTGTTTTGTAGGAGTGAAGGAAAGACATGCAGCGTTGTGTAGTATGAGGGAAGGACTCATTGTGATGTATCAGAGTTTGAGAAGGACTCACTGTGATGTGTAGGAGTGAGGGAAGCACTCATTGAGGTGTAGGAGTGAGGGAAGGACTCGCTGTGATGTATAGGAGTGAGGGAAGGACTCGCTGTGATGTGTAGGAGTGAGGAAAGGACTCGCTGTGATGTGTAGGAGTGAGGGAAGGACTCACTGTGAGGTGTAGGAGTGAGGGAAGGACTCATTGAGGTGTAGGGGTGAGGGAAGGACTCACTGTGAGGTGTAGGAGTGAGGGAAGGACTCGCTGTGATGTATAGGAGTGAGGGAAGGACTCGCTGTGATGTGTAGGAGTGAGGGAAGGACTCACTGTGATGTGTAGGAGTGTGGGAAGGACTCGCTGTGATGTGTAAGAGTAAGGGAAGGACTCGCTGTGATGTGTAGGAGTGAGGGAAGGACTCACTGTGAGGTGTAGGAGTGAGTGCTAATTACTCGCCAGTTATAGGTTTTCCAGGTCATTTTTTGGTGCTAGTGTATTATTCTGGATGTACTTAAATAGTTAGGCACATTAAATATTAGTTCTGAGAGAAAAAGTATTTTTGGCCAAAAATCCTGTGCCAGCAAGAGGAAAATAGTTCGTTATACAAGTGGAAATATAACTGAAGTACAAAATAAGTCAACAAAGTCATAACATTGTTGAAGTTACGATATTATGTACAATAGTTTCATCTTCATTTGTATAACACAATGTTATGCTCTAGCTGGCACAGCACTGAAATAAAAGATGCCAGTTTAAGAATTTACCTTAATTATCAGTTATTTATTTATTACGTGTTCACAACTTTGTATCCAATGCATTTTTCCTCTGGGCAAACTTTTGTAATTGTATTTTGTTTTTGTTTTTCAAATGTTATACATATTAAAAATTAATTTCAAGGCAGTGTATCTTCAAGGGGATAAGTGATGTTTGTGGCAACTTGGGGATGTGTGAGGCTCTTAAGAGCTATCTGTGTCTCTGAGGAGGCTGATTGATTCTCCCCTAAGATCTACATGATGCTTCTAGGGGGCTTATAAGTAGCTAGTTGTGTACAGCTAGTAAGGGCTATGTGATGACACTAATGGCTGTCTGTCACTGCTAGGGACAGCGATGCTGCCAAGGGCTGGGTGCTGAGGCTTGTCTGAGCCCCCTACTATAGAGATAGGCGAGACACGTCGACCAAGGTACACTGGTAGCCTTCCATGGTCCAGGTTGGGTTGCCTTTATGGGACCCTGTGTACACAGGTTGCAGTACCATAAGGGCAACCTAACCTAGCAGTAACCTGTTGTCAATCATTACAATAAATATTTGTAGAGTTACTTAATGTGTCGTATAAATAAAAAATAATACTTCTTTTTCTTTGTTTATAATAATCCTAATAAAAAAGTTGAAAACAAAAGGGTTCCAAAGGAAAAATGATAAGAGCCAATTATTATACTTTACCGAAAAGTAGAAAATCTACGTCACCGAAAAGTAGATACTTACGATCTTTTGAGAATTAGAAAAATCGTGTTATTTTTTTCTTAAGTATCTACTTTTAAGTTATTTTTTCTCTTAAGTTCGAACTTATGACAATTAAAGAGACCGTAAGTTCGGATTCTCCAAAGATCGTAAGTATCTACTTTTCGGGAAAATAGATTATCGACTTTGGGGAAATATTACCTAATTTTGCGAAGTAGATTATCATAGAAAACGGGAAATTTGTATCACAGAAAATGGGAAATATCTACTTTCCAGGAAAGGTGGTTATCTACTTTCCCGAAAAGTAGATTATCTACTTTTTGGGGAAGTAGATAGTAGACTTTTGGGAAAATATTACCAAATTTTCTGAATTAGATTATTATAGAAAACGGGAAATTTGTATCACAGAAAATGGGAAATATCCACTTTCCGGGAAAGTTGGTTATTTACTTTCCCGAAAAGTAGATAAGATTATCTACTTTTCGGGAAAGTAGATTATCGACTTTTTGGGGAAGTAGATCATCGACTTTTGGGGAAATATTTCCTAATTTTGCGAAGTAGATTATCATAGAAAACGGGAAATTTGTATCACAGAAAATGGGAAATATCTACTTTCCGGGAAAGTTGGTTATCTACTTTCCTGAAAAGTAGATAATCTTATCTACTTTTCGGGAAAGTAGATTATTAACTTTTTGGGGAAGTAGATCATCGACTTTTGGGGAAATATTTCCTAATTTTGCGAAGTAGATTATCATAGAAAACGGGAAATTTGTATCACAGAAAATGGGAAATATCTACTTTCCGGGAAAGTTGGTTATCTACTTTCCCGAAAAGTAGATAAGATTATCTACTTTTCGGGAAAGTAGATTATCGACTTTTTGGGGAAGTAGATCATCGACTTTTGGGGAAATATTTCCTAATTTTGCGAAGTAGATTATCATAGAAAACGGGAAATTTGTATCACAGAAAATGGGAAATATCTACTTTCCGGGAAAGTTGGTTATCTACTTTCCCGAAAAGTAGATAATCTTATCTACTTTTCGGGAAAGTAGATTATCGTCTTTTTGGGGAAGTAGATCATCGACTTTTGGGGAAATATTTCCTAATTTTGCGAAGTAGATTATCATAGAAAACGGGAAATTTGTATCACAGAAAATGGGAAATATCTACTTTCCGGGAAAGTTGGTTATCTACTTTCCTGAAAAGTAGATAATCTTATCTACTTTTCGGGAAAGTAGATTATTAACTTTTTGGGGAAGTAGATCATCGACTTTTGGGGAAATATTTCCTAATTTTGCGAAGTAGATTATCATAGAAAACGGGAAATTTGTATCACAGAAAATGGGAAATATCTACTTTCCGGGAAAGTTGGTTATCTACTTTCCCGAAAAGTAGATAATCTTATCTACTTCTCGGGAAAGTAGATTATCGACATTTTGGGGAAGTAGATCATCGACTTTTGGGGAAATATTTCCTAATTTTGCGAAGTAGATTATCATAGAAAACGGGAAATTTGTATCACAGAAAATGGGAAATATCTACTTTCCGGGAAAGTTGGTTACCTACTTTCCCGAAAAGTAGATAATCTTATCTACTTTTCGGGAAAGTAGATTATCGTCTTTTTGGGGAAGTAGATCATCGACTTTTGGGGAAATATTTCCTAATTTTGCGAAGTAGATTATCATAGAAAACGGGAAATTTGTATCACAGAAAATGGGAAATATCTACTTTCCGGGAAAGTTGGTTATCTACTTTCCCGAAAAGTAGATAATCTTATCTACTTTTTGGGAAAGTACATTAACGACTTTTTGGGGAAGTAGGTTATCGACTTTTGGGAAATATTACCTAATTTTGCGAAGTAGATTATCATAGAAAACAGGAAATTTGTATCACAGAAAATGGGAAATATCTACTTTCCGGGAAAGTTGGTTATCTACTTTCCCGAAAAGTAGATAATCTTATCTACTTTTCGGGAAAGTAGATTATCAACTTTTTGGGAAGTAGATCATCGACTTTTGGGGAAATATTTCCTAATTTTGCGAAGTAGATGATCATAGAAAACGGGAAATTTGTATCACAGAAAATGGGAAATATCTACTTTCCGGGAAAGTTGGTTATCTACTTTCCCGAAAAGTAGATTATCTACTTTTCGGGAAAGTAGATTATCCTGAAAAGTAGATTATCTTTTCTACTTTTCGGGAAAGTAGATTATCGACGTTTTGGGGAAGTAGATCATCGATTTTTGGGGAAATATTACCTAATTTTGCAAAGTAGATTATCATAGAAAACGGGAAATTTGTATCATAGAAAATACTTCAAAAGTTAAGTTATTCACTTTCCTGAGTAGATAATCCATTCACTTTTCGGGAAAGTAGATTATTAACTTTTGGGAAATAGATCATCGACTTTGGGAAATATTTCCTAATTTTGCGAAGTAGATTATCATAGAAAACGTGGTATCACAGAAAAATGGGGAAATATCTACTTTCCGGAAAGTTGTTATCTACTTTCCCGAAAAGTAGATAAGATTATCTACTTTTCGGGAAAGTAGATTATCGACTTTTTGGGAAGTAGATCATCGACTTTTGGGGAAATATTTCCTAATTTTGCGAAGTAGATTATCATAGAAAACGGGAAATTTGTATCACAGAAAATGGGAAATATCTACTTTCCGGGAAAGTTGGTTATCTACTTTCCCGAAAAGTAGATAATCTTATCTACTTTTCGGGAAAGTAGATTATCGACTTTTTGGGAAGCAGATCATCGACTTTTGGGGAAATATTTCCAAATTTTGCGAAGTAGATTATCATAGAAAACGGGAAATTTGTATCACAGAAAATGGGAAATATCTACTTTCCGGGAAAGTTGGTTTTCTACTTTCCCGAAAAGTAGATAATCTTATCTACTTTTCGGGAAAGTAGATTATCGACTTTTTGGGAAGTAGATCATCGACTTTTGGGGAAATATTTCCTAATTTTGCGAAGTAGATTATCATAGAAAACAGGAAATTTGTATCACAGAAAATGGGAAATATCTACTTTCCGGGAGTTATTGGTTATTCATTTCTCCTCTAGATAATCTTATCTACTTTTCGGGAAAAAAAGCAGATGGTTAACTTTTGGGGAAGTAGATCATCGACTTTAAAAATATTTCCTACCTTTTGCGAAGGAAGTGAGATCAGAAAACGGAAATTTGTATCATGAAAATGGGAAATATCTACTTTCTCCCGAAAGAAGATTCATTTCTTCCCGAAAAGTAGATAATCTATCTATTTTCGAGAAAGTAGATTATCGACATTTTGGGGAATTAAATTTTCGACTTTTGGGGAAATATTACCTAATTTGCGAAGTAGATTATCATAGAAAACGGGAAATTTGTATCACAGAAAATGGGAAATATCTACTTTCCGGGAAAGTTGGTTATCTACTTTCCCGAAAAGTAGATAAGATTATCTACTTCTCGGGAAAGTAGATTATCGACTTTTTGGGGAAGTAGATCATCGACTTTTGGGGAAATATTTCCTAATTTTGCGAAGTAGATTATCATAGAAAACGGGAAATTTGTATCACAGAAAATGGGAAATATCTACTTTCCGGGAAAGTTGGTTATCTAATTTCCTGAAAAGTAGATAATCTTATCTACTTTTCGGGAAAGTAGATTATCGACTTTTTGGGGAAGTAGATCATCGACTTTTGGGGAAATATTTCCTAATTTTGCGAAGTAGATTAACATAGAAAACAGGAAATTTGTATCACAGAAAATGGGAAATATCTACTTTCCGGGAAAGTTGGTTATCTACTTTCCTGAAAAGTAGATAATCTTATCTACTTTTCGGGAAAGTAGATTATTAACTTTTTGGGGAAGTAGATCATCGACTTTTGGGGAAATATTTCCTAATTTTGCGAAGTAGATTATCATAGAAAACGGGAAATTTGTATCACAGAAAATGGGAAATATCTACTTTCCGGGAAAGTTGGTTATCTACTTTCCCGAAAAGTAGATAATCTTATCTACTTTTCGGGAAAGTAGATTATCGACATTTTGGGGAAGTAGATCATCGACTTTTGGGGAAATATTTCCTAATTTTGCGAAGTAGATTATCATAGAAAACGGGAAATTTGTATCACTGAAAATGGGAAATATCTACTTTCCGGGAAAGTTGGTTATCTACTTTCCCGAAAAGTAGATAAGATTATCTACTTCTCGGGAAAGTAGATTATCGACTTTTTGGGGAAGTAGATCATCGACTTTTGGGGAAATATTTCCTAATTTTGCGAAGTAGATTATCATAGAAAACGGGAAATTTGTATCACAGAAAATGGGAAATATCTACTTTCCGGGAAAGTTGGTTATCTAATTTCCTGAAAAGTAGATAATCTTATCTACTTTTCGGGAAAGTAGATTATCGACTTTTTGGGGAAGTAGATCATCGACTTTTGGGGAAATATT
>NW_024731829.1:687500-759644 GCF_018991925.1 Homarus americanus | reverse complement strand
TTAGGATGCCTGCATTTTGACGAATTACAGGAATTTATGTAATTACTTCATTAATTACAGGAATAATCAAATAAGCTTTTAATAGCATACTCTATTATATATTTACTATTTAATAAAATTATCAGTAATAATAAACATTCACACAATACTAATTAAATGATTAATTTCTGGGTTTCAGTATTATTTTTCATCACATAAGATGGATGAGGGTTAACTATTATATTTGATCACAGAAAACTGGGAGGAAGGTTTTAGGGGTAACTATTATATTTCCACTGCCCCTTTGTGGGTCCCTGGGGCCCCGACCACTCCGAGGAGGTTCCCTGCAGCACCTTGGAGGTTCCCTGAGAGCTCCAGCCCTGTATGGTCTCTGGGGTATTGTTGCAAAAATAAAATAAAATTGGTTCATAAATTATTTAAGCCAGAGCTTAAGCATCTGCAAATAAAAGGTAATGCAGTAACCCCATCATAAGAACATATCTCCAGTTATATCATGGGAACCAATGGGATAATGTGCATCAATTCACAATACATTTTTCAGTAATGTAACTCTCCCATAAATCAGGACCTGCCTGTACTGCAAACTACATTTGTATGAAAAGGCAAAAGAATAAAGAGAATGTGAATGCTTTCTTTAATTCAGTTTAATGACATGTCCATAAGGAGTGCATCATACATTTTCTCATATGTACTGTAGTATATGGAAGATTGAAAAAGTTTTATTCAAATAATGTTTCTTATATTCTGCCATATAAAAGATAAAAATACATTTCTTTACATCAGTGTTTTCTCCAGAGCTTACAAATGAGAAATGGTTTAAATTTGTCTTTCTTCCATTCTATTCATAAAATGCACTTATACATGAAGCTAATGTTTATGGGCTCCTGCTTGTTACCTTTAGGTGATGAAGTGCATAATGTACCAAAATATTCCTCTTATTTACTGTAACCCATTTCAATATGTGAATTGGTATTCCTATGATGTGAATTTACTACTACTACTGTATGAAGCTGCAAACCATTACTGAGCCATGTCTGATTTTAGCCTGAAGAATCCATTCGCGATGAAACTTGCATATACATCGCTCCGTGGTTCAATCCCGCTGAAGTCTTGTGTAATTCAGTAATGGATTTTAACATTTCACCTAACGTGCAGAAGCCATTGCTTATTTGCTGCTTGTAGTAGTAAATTCAAAAGGAAGACTAAATTTCATCCTGAAAGAAGTTCTACTATAAAGGAGTATTCTAGTATAAACAGTATTTCATTTTAAGAATTGAAAGGAATATTTTGGCATATACGTAGTACAGCATTTCATCATCTTAATAAACACTGGCAACTCGCCCCTAATATTACTGCTCTTATTTGTTCTCAGAAAACAATCTCTAGTAAATGTCTTACAGGTAGTATATCTTTCTGATACAGTATAGCAACTTTAAAAAATATGATGAATGTGCTGGGCAAATAATGACTTATTGTGGAAGGGTCAAAGGTTGTAATATTCTTTTTAACATTATAGACCTCGGTTCTCATGGCCATTTTTTATACAGTACAGTATTTTGAGTGGACCTGTTTAGGCAATCATTGCATTTGGCAATTCTGCACGACAATTTAATCTCTTATAAATGTGACCAACACTTCCTTTTGTAATTTCATGCCAGAATGACAAACACTTCATTTAAGGCTAATACTGATCTAAAAATGACTTTCATGTGTGATGGAATATTCACTGAATTATTCCATCAGTATTTATTGGTTAGTATATTAATTAATCACAGAAAATATCGATTTGTCAGCTCCTGTGATCAAGAAAAAATGTTTTTAATTATGCAAATTAAACATTGATAAAGTATAATTAAATGAAAATAAACTGGCAAAAAAGAAAGGTCACCTAACAATCAAATTCAGCTCTAAGCAAGGCATACTGAATGTCATTCTACTATAAATGTATGAAGGAAGAGTGTTGGTTATCTATGGATAAGCCCACTTTCAACTACGTATAGGCTAAATTGAACACACTACAGTATTTGAAACGATAAACTACTCATATACCATTATTTATTCATGAAATCCATCTTGTATACTGGACTTTATCTAAAAACAATGAAACCAGGTACCACAACATTCTAACATATCACTGACTCTGATGACCTCCCAACTGCCACAACATGAAATCCTTATAATACAGTACTGCCCAGGAATTTTGCCAGCAATTATATGCTAAATGCCCAATGTAATAATGTAGCTCAACATATCCATCACTTGAATCAAAAGTATATATACATCACTGGAAGACTATCCTGCTAGATGTCATGCAGGAGTGTTATCAAAATGTACCATACATAATTAAAAGCCGAAAGTATCCCAAAGATATAGTTACACAGCACGTGAACAACTAAATATATATTCTAGATAGGAAATTGTTATCAAATGTCAGCACAGAAACACATAGGGCAATCATATTTTTGGTTCTTTCAAGATACTGATATTTGTTACTGGATCATTTAGTGTCTGTGGTGGTGCAGAATAATTTTTAAGCATGAATGAGTGTCGTCACTGGAAGACTACCACAGTTAGGAAAGGGATATTATCAGAGCTTGTGTAAACTCCAACCAACATCAATAGACAAACCAGGACGTGCAGACAAAATAATCTGCAAGTATTGTAATGTATTGTATATTAAATCCTCCACTCAAAACCAATTAGTAAATAATATTCACTGTTGTTGAAGAAACTGTACTGCATTAACATTTTGACTAAAGCAATAGATAACTGTATTACTAGCCTGGAATGAGTTCACACCTAACACTGATTATGCACATTTTCAATACATATACAAGAAGCCATTAAAATATCACCAATTTGTCACAGATGAAAACGATTTTCAAAACCAATGTCCCTTCTTTCATCTGCTTTCTCTTCCATTCTTCATAATTTGAGATTGTCCATAAATGAAGTACAGAATATAACTAAATTTGTAAAACATTTGCAAGGGATTCAATTACTATCTATACAAGTACTTTGAGGTAAAATGGTCATTTCCAGTGTAAAATAAAATTAAGAAATAAGTGATTAACTTTAACAGACAAGATATGCACAGTACGTATGATGTAGCACCATGGCTGTATCAGCAAAATGAAAAATCCTTATACTTACATATCTAAATAATTACTTGATATGCAGTTGAGATAAATTAAGTTGTACAATCACTATATTGTGGAAGCAGTATAGCAAAAAATAAAAAAAATCTATAATTGAAAGCACTACCTGAATTTATGAAGACTTCATCCATCTACTCGTACCTATAAAATAAAGCCAAAAATATTAATTCCCTGACAAGTCAATCTGAAACTGGATTTTTAATATATGTACTGTATATCTTTGTCATCAAAGGCAGATCCTCACTCGGGTGATGAAGCCAGCAAATTTGACTTGACTGTTGACAAGGTAGTACTAACCAAGGTCAGATCTGCTCACCCTGCCACACAAAACATTCGCACACTCTAAACACCATGAAAAGATAAACTGGACATTTTCCAAAAATATAGTCCACAAGGCAAACTTGCATAAGAGTAAGCCTAACAATATATACTTTGTACAATTACTGTTCAAATATACAGACAAAAAGCTTAGCCAAATAATTTAATGTACACATGTTTTGTTTAAAACCTACACTGTTCATCACACAATATTGGTGATATGTAGTGAGTATTCAATATCACATTAAATCGGTCACAATATACAAGAGGAATAATCAACTGTGACTCCACTGTCCCTAATAAAGAGTAGAGGGAACCTCAAAATTTTTGTACCTTCACATTTGTTAATTTTATTAAATATACTGTGCAGTTTCATATAATATTCTGTGTATTTGTGAGGCAGTGTCTTTACATCAATCTTTGAATATTATTATGCCATAACTTTTACAAGAAACAAAGTAAATACTGTACAGTACTGTATAGTAGTCCTAAATCTAGTTACCTGTATACATGAATTTACATACAAGTAACTTATTTTTCATCCTAAATTGTCACTATACTTTACTCCCTTATGGGCTACATTCAAATTAGTGTACTACATGCAACTGTGAGTTATTAAAGGCCTTATTAATATTATAAATGAATGAATGAATGAATACTTCATCTTGTATACAGTGACCTCGGGTGGACTGGCACTAAGAAGGACAATGAAACACGAAAAACTGTGATCTGGAAATATGCACAGTCATTAACTATGAGGTTCTTTGTGGGTTTTTGCTGCTCCACCTCCTTGGCCAAGGTAAAGGCCACTCATAATGCCTCGGAACAACACCTTGAACATTTCGTTCAAAACGCCAGAACAGTGGGTACCACCATACCCTTTCCAAGAAGTTGTTTGGACCGCTTTCCTGTAAATAAAATGACGCCCATCTAGAGAAATATAACAACATAACAGTGTAGAACTTTTAATGCCAAAGTTTCAATAGCTACTTATATCTGTGAATCTCTAAAAAATATATGATGTATTTAATAATCTGAACACCATGGAGAGTGAGGCATTGCAGGGAAGTTGCTTCAGCTACTGATAATAAGAATTTGTAAAAATGATACTGCAACTAATTCTGTTATTCACTAATATTGTACTGATACTAAGTAGATTCCTGCCACTAAGTACAGATACAGTATTACACTATATATGAGGAGATAGGTGCAACATAGAAATGAGCAGATACAGTGTAACCACCGTACAGAGTATTAGCATTGCGGTAAATCCATTTTTTATGTAAAACTTATGAATTACAAAGTAATATCTCTGTTAGCTGGAATTCCTCTTAACCAGAACTCTCTGATAGCCGGAATTGAAATTTTCCGAGGGGCACATTTTCTGGAAAATTCCAAGAAAATTCTCCCAGTACTCGGAAAATTCTGGGGATAGTTTTTTTCAGGGTTAGAGAGATGAAAATCAGGTGCATTTTCTGTAAATTATAGGGATGGGAGATATTTTTCCGGGTTTGAGAGACGATGAAATGCGCAATTTCCGAGACCATTTCTCTGTTACCCGGAAAATTCCGGGAAGTTGGGATTTTTTTCCGGCTTTGAGAGATGATGTAATGTGTAATTTCTGGAACCTCCGAGAACATTTTTCCATTACCCGAAAAATTCTGGGGATGAGGGATTTTTTCCGGCTTTGATAGAGTCGTCTTACCCGGAAATCTCTCATTCCCGGTAGTGCTCTGCCTCAATTGTTCCGGCTAACGGAGATATAACTATTTACATTTAAGAGATAATATATACTGTAATGTAGTACATATAATTAAGTCTCACCTTAAGATTTGCATTATTGGCCAGCTGGTGGTAAATGTAAAAAATACGTGTGGTGATGTAGTATGCTATAAGACAGTCAACAGTGTAGTGTCCCCGAGCTATGAGAACCATTACCACACCAGTTACTGCTAGTAGAGCAAAGCACCAGTGTAGCAACCACCATCGCCTTGGAGTATCTAGAGTAAATGGAACAAAAAAATATTATATTTTTCATTCATGTAATGTGTTTACTTTCTTAGTAACATTTTGTATTAGCAAGATATAAAGACTTGGATTAAAAGTGTTTACTGCTGCAAATGTATTCAAAGAACCTTAAAATAATGGCAAACTCTTAAACTAAACTGTACTTCAAAATGGGTTTTGTTAAATTTGCAAGCTGCTATAAGTTTGCCATACCAACTGTTTTAATTAATATTAAAATTAAAAGTGTGTTTCATGATATACCTGTGCTGCTGTATATACAGGTACCAGTAAACACATTTGTCAATACAAAAGGATTCCTTAAAGAATCTATCCATAACAGTATCTTGTTCTCTCTTCATGTACTGTACAGGTATCCCGATCTACAATATTCCGCTTTAACGATGGTGATGTATTAAGACCGTTGCCCTATTTACAACGTAAACAATCTGCATGAGCACTGGTCATCGTTTGGCCAAAGCACTTTAGTCACCCATTTAATAAGAGCCTTAAAGGTATGTTCTTTAATCTAAAATTGTCACCATATATGGTAAAATTAATATTTATTCAAATATTCTTCATCTCAACAATCACCAGGCTTACCACTATATTGTTACTGACACATCTTGAATTTTCTGTAGTGATCCTCAGTATAAAGTTACAACCCATTTAAATGTTTTCTGTAAACTATCGTCATCCTTTTTTTTTCTCATTCAAGTGTACTTTTAGTTGGAGGAATCAAAACATGATACTACTACAGTATAAGCAGATATACTGCCACAAATTCTCTCCCTGACCTTAAGCATCAAACTCTTATTGTACCATACCTGTACTGTGTGTGTTTAGGGTTGAAGTATTAGAAGCACTGGGTCTAACTACTGCACACAATACACATTATGCTGCTGGGAACCCATGCCTCCCTGATATAGTGTTAACTGCATCAGGTAGCCAGTCATTCACAGTACCGTACCCTTTGAAGGAGCTTCTCCCTTTATATCTCCTTCTCAATTTCTTGTCTACATTATAATATACAAAAAACCCATTGTACCCATCTTCACCCTAACTAAAAAACTAACAATTAGCTTCCATGTAATCAACCCGTTTCTCATCTTGCCATGACTGTACTTTCACCAGAAGGGCAAAACGTCTTTCTGTCCATCAGCTTTAAATATGGATATTACTATTCCAAACCAAAGTTTACCTACGCTGTAGCCTAATTCCAAATATCTCAACAGATACTTGCAGTTCCTTTCACCCAGAATTCTATTATTTCTTTAAACACTTAAGAGCTAAACTAAAAAAAACCACTCTTTTATACTTTGATACACTTACATTCTCTTACAACAAGGTATGCCAAAACAAGGCAGACCGTGTGACCAGAGTAAATGTAGTCCCCACAGAACGTGTGTTGACCGTTGATTGAAAGGCCAAACCCTGAGAGCAACTGGATCACCCGTTTCGCCACCAATACTGGACTGGTATAATTGGCTTTTGGCGAACAATAGTAGTTAGGGTTGGCAACAGGAAGAACCGTAACGTACATTGTGATGGAACGATAAAAATACAGTAATCCCATCATCAGGAAGATACGACGGAACAGAATCCATCTGAAAATGACAAGTACATAACCAGTTAATAAATTTTTACTAGTATAGAAAAAACTGTCTCATGCAACTACTGTGTTACCATAAATAGTTTTTAAATTAAAAAGCATGATTTACTACATTCTTAAATGTAAAACAATGCTTCAATATTTTCTTAATGAACTTGCAGGAGAACTAACTCAATTGGTCAAATCTTTAAAGTACATCTATTGAACCCAAGTTCATTTCCATCATGGTATTAATTCCCTAGTCTTAAATATATCAACTTGTACCACTTCCCAAATAGTATACAGTATACCAAACTAATTATTCTCATCTACAGATTAACCAAATCTAGGCACTATCATTCCCAATCAGTTCCCGTGATGCCATAATGGGTTGGCTTAAAGAAAATTTAATATACACACCTGTGCTTGTGGAAAAGTATGACCATAACACACAAGTAAACAGACACAATGATGATTATCTCAGACACGTCGAGACCCCAATCTTGTGTAGTGATGGCGTCTAAGGTAACATCAGGTAGAGGTGGATAATTAGGCACTTTTTCATGTGTTAGTGCCAGTGAGGCAGTAGTGAATATCCAGTTGGAACACAGGAACAGGAAGGCTGAGGAAAAAAAGAAAATCTGAAATCCATGTTCTAAAAGAATCCAAGACGATAACTATACACTAGCCCTCGCACAGACATACAGTATACACAGCCTTTTCCAAACATCATGTGTGATACTATCGGAAATGGATATCTAATATTCATATGGGCTTTAGTCATTCTCATTTAAACTCAACCACAAATTTTAAACCCAATTTCTTTAAATTCTTTAAAAAATATACTGTACTGTACGGTGCATACGTTTCAAAGTCTTCCCTTACAGACAAGATTTTTAGAAAAAATGACTAACCCCATGATAATAATTTATAATATTGTTTTCAAATATTTGTACTGTACTATACTGTATATGTACACTAGTTTTTTTAGCTAAAAAATCAAATTGAGTACAGGGTATTTCCTTACAATACTGTACTGTAAAGTACTGCATCTTTCACCTGGTAAAATATTCATTTACTCTACGAGTACATTGAACTCTACTGTACTGTATATAATTGTTTCCCAGCATTTAAGGTGTTTTAAAGTTCTGTACTATGGAGAAGATGTGTCTATACAGTACATCTAATTACAGTGAGTTCTGCTATAACTCGTGTTTTGATAACGCGAATTTGCTCTAACGCGATTTTTGAATTAGGAACGATATTTGTATAACACGAACGCTTGTTTGCTATAACACGATTTTTGCTTTCTATTTCTCCAATTTTGTGGTATTAACTGTGAATATGGTAAAGAAGAATATCTCCAAGAAGCGTTCTGGTTATAGAATTCCCGGTGATGATCGTAAAAGAAAGGATATAACACTTGAAGAGAAGCTCGATTTTATCAACCTCAAAATTACCCTTCTCCCCCATCAAGTTACATTCATATTTTTTCAAGGTAAAGTGTTACATTTACTGTATGATTTCATTATTAGATATGAATGTAACATTTATTAAGACTGTGCTATCCTTTGTGTTAGGCTAACTACTAAATTTTTTCGATTTCGAGTAATCTACACCTAACCCTATTTTCTCCATAAGCCCTGTTATTTCTATTATGCGATTTTCTATAACACGATATTTTACAAGAACACAATTATCGCGTTATAGCGGAACTACCTGTACTCACCTAAGAGTGTTTTAAACTTCTCCTTAGGAAATCTTGGTTCTTCTCTGTGTGGTGCTGGGATTGCAATCTTTACTATCCCATTACTGCTGCTGCTGTCATAGTACCCGCCACTCCCTCCCTCTTTATTAACCCTGAAAATAGAAGATTAATATAATTAAAAATTTATTTATGTACAATACTTTATATTTATCCTGTTACTATATTAACTTTCAGCAACATCTGCAGTGATGCACAGCATACACAAGTGATATACATGGGCATCCACTGGATTTTTTCCAGGGTGCAAGAAAGCAAGGCAAGATCTGACATACTAGTTTATTCAAAACAGGTACTGTACAGTATATACATCCATAAAAAATATGATCAAGTATAATCGAGTTATTTTTGAGTACTGTATGATCAGAAATATCGCTTGTCACTGTCATCACCTAATTATTAATCACTAAAATTATCATAGGGTTGACCTTAAGCATTAAAAACTAGTGAAAATAATTCAGTTGACATAATTAATCCTGAAAAGCAATGGATGGCCAATGCACATTCACGAAGTATACACAGTATTGTACGCATATTGTTTACAAGAATTGCAGAAAAGAAGAAAATTTTTCATTTTCTACCCCTCTTGCAGATGCCCATGGTGATATATAATTGCATCAACTGAAGTTGAATATTTAATATGAAGAGGAAAGAGGATCTAGGAAATACATCAATAAAATGGAGGTTAAGAATTGCTCTTACCCATTGGTATTGATATAAGGGTCATGGTTGGACAAGAGGGGTTGGCGCTGGTACACGTCGTGGGTCATGTGGCAGTGGTCAGAGTCATCCACTACACTGCTGGCACTACTACTGGTGCCACTTCTGCTGTTGCTGCTCCCGCAGTGCTGAGTTTCGTTCACCAGCCCCCCGCTTTCTCCTACCGACCCATACCGACCCCCTTCACTCCCTCCTCCTAACACCATCCTGAAACGGTAAAATGATATCATTAGTTACAGGTAATTTATTTTGCATTGCAACACATACAGTAGCAATAAATTGTTTTAAACAACTTGTACTGTATAAAGCATACTGTAATTTAATGAAATTTTTATGAAAGAGCCACAACAAAACAGTAAGATCACAATAATTCCATAAAAAGTGATGCCACAGATTCTTACTAAACTATGAGACTAATTACAATTATATTTTGGTGAAGGTAAAATAGGGTTGAAGACACAGTACTGTATTACATAAGTGCCAGGAACAACAGGTACTTTATGATGATGCAGTACTGTACTTACACTGTCCTAAATGTTACATAATACTTCCTTGAGATAAATGTACAGTATATATATCAGGTGCCTACAAAAGAGCTCAGGTTCTCAACTGGTTCAGCCATGTTAATACTGTACCTGTATTGTTATTATTATCTACTTTGTATCTGTGTTTTTCTGGCTAAAAAACTGTTTCAATTCAATACTGTACTGGTGATAATATTGAAGGCTCCCATACCAAAAACAAAGAATTTGTAATAATACATTATTTAATTTCTCACTCTCACTTCCTTCTAATTACAACATATTAATAACAAAATTATACCACCGTAACTCCTTAAATGGACTGTTTATAGTTGAGATATACAGTAATGATAAAAATACTGTTCATAAAGGTGTGAGTGCATAATACTTATTCTAAAGTAGACACACTTAACCAGGAACCAATTTCAGTCTTATTCTATGCACTTGCAGTAGTAAGGGTAAATGTACAGTACGACTAAAAAATCAGAGGGAATTGTGACAACCAAGAACAATCCCAGGATGAATTTTTTTTGGTTAATTCCTTGAGTACAATGACTTAACCCTTTGAGTACTGTATATTGAATCTGTCCTCTAAGGGATCTTTACCCATTAAGTACAAAGAATTTGTCCATTCAGTAAGACATCCAAACTCTATATAATATAGTGACTTAACCCACTGAGGAGTGTCATTTTACTATTCAAAATTGGGCCCAGAGATGAGAACAGCCGACATCAATATAAGACAAAAGATGAACAAATGAAATGGAACAGCTAACTGAGATGAGAAACAAACTGGAACAATCTTTAGTGATAAGACTGGGGCTGAGTTAGAATATTGGAAAAAGCTGAAAATAAGATTACTTGGTGCAAGAGACCATTCTGGAACTAAACGGGTGAGTGATGGACTATCCTGTTATGTGATGACAAGAAGGAAATGGGGGTGGGGTGGGGTAGATCTTATATTATTATGTAATGGAAACTAGATGGGGTATATTTTACTGTGGGATCCCCTCCTTCAACTGAGGAGCTCAAGATAGTCCTCAAATTGTCATATGTGGGTGTGTGTGTGTGTAAATATGAATAAATAAGAACTATAAAATGATTAAAAACAAAAGGGTGGTAGGAGGAGACAATATCTACCCATAGTTAAGGGAAAATAATTCCAATACAGTATATATATAAAAGGGAAGGTCAAAATATGGTATGGTCCAAAGAAAGAGAGGGAGAGAAGATGAGGCGAGGCACAGAGGTACTACAGAGGTATAGTTAGGCCTAGAAGTGGGTGGCTATGTTTGGAAGGAAGGGCTTCGTGAGACATCTCAGGAGGGAAGGTGTAGAGGTGATAGGGAGCACTGCAGTGTATTAACTACCAGCAGGTAACATGAACTGAACCATCAGATCAATCCTAAAGTTTGATAACCCTGAAATGTGGTTAAACTTTTATGTCCTGTGACTGACATAAGACCTGGAACAATGCATCATAATATTTTATACGTTTTATTGCAGATTCTGCCAACACTTACATTTAAAAAAAAGATTTATCGAAATAGGGCCAAAAACTAAAGTTCTGAAGTCTAAGTTGGAGATCTGATAGCAGTAATGATTCGTCTATGAAAGTCAACTAATATTTCATAAACCTTCTTTGAATATTACAAGTGTTATAATAATTCTGCTTCAATACATAAGTTGGTAGAAATATTGTGAAATTAATGATGTCATGTTATGTCCACAACTTGAGTGATTTGTAATTTATAACGACCCCTTAAAATGTTTTCACAATAGGATATGCACCTCCCACACACCCCCATATGGAATCAAGAACCGGATATGAAAACAATGAGGTATAAAAATTAAATGAATAAGTGGATACAGGAAGTGAGTGTTGCAAGCCGCTGCCATGACGTTGGCTTCTACACTCAACAATCACTGTTCAAGGAGTGATGCAATAACTACAAGCCAAGTATACAGGCACTCTTCCTATGGTGATGGTGACCATGATGATTTATAACAATCACCACTAAAACAACAACAACCATCACCACAGCAGGCATGTTACCCAAAATAGCTCAAGTTAACACCGATTTTGGGAAAATGGATAAGGTGTAGCGAGACAACCATTACACTCCCTGGCTGCTTTATGTGGGCCCAGAGAATTCATCTTTCAATGTCAAAGTTACCAGGCACCCCCACTTTTATTGTGACTCCCATCTGTTGCCTCTTGTGCCAGGTGAACCTCCAGTGACAACCTCAACACAATACCACCACAGTTTAAGTTTCTTACTCGAGGATCAAAATTAAATGCAGTAATTAATTGAGCAAGAAAAACTTAAATCTACCACAAGAGCTGTAAGACCTTGTGGCCATGACCTTGGTGCATTCTCCTTCCTATACTTAAAACTTATTCCTGTCTCCCCATAGTTTACTTAGGATACCAATTAATTTTCAAGATACTAAATAAACTAAACAGAAGCATACACACAAATGCAAACAAATACATCATCCATACAGGAACCGAGGCAAATGTATGACCGTTTTGGTCTTTGCATATTACTCATCCATACACATCATTTGTTATGACCATCATTTAATTCCAGACCAAATAGTAAGTCGAACTGGTTTTACAGACTTCTGGCTATAGAACGACAACTTTTGATCACGAAGATAAAGCCAGACATATCGATTGCTATAACCACTGGCTCGGAACATGGAGTAGAAAAATTGCAGCCCCTAGAACAAATGGGAAGAAATAGTTACACCAATTACGTCAAATGACCAACAACTGTACGGGGTGTCGAATGAGCCACTGTTGTCAACGTCTTTTCTAACGAGGACTCCAAGGACGTGATGCGAACTTCCCAGGAGCTAGGGGGGGAGGGGGCAGAAGAAACAAGGACGGATATTGCAAATCAGAAGTATAAGTGAGAGAAGTACAGTAATTATCTGGGTACCCTGAAAAAGAATGAGAGGTGTGAGGACAGTGGTGGTCGGTAACAAGGCCGCAGTATACTGTAGGTAGGGAACGGATATACCAAGGACTGTAGTATAGAGAACAGGGACATACCATAGACTGTAGTATAGAGAACAGGGACATACCAAGGACTGTAGTATAGAGGTCAGGGACATACCAAGGACTGTAGTATAGAGAACAGGGACATACCAAGGACTGTAGTATAGGGAACAGGGATATACCAAGGACTGTAGTATAGAGAACAGGGATATACCAAGGACCGTAGTATAGAGAACAGGGATATACCAAGGACTGTAGTATAGAGAACAGGGATATACCAAGGACTAGTATAGAGAACAGGGACATACCAAGGACTGTAGTATAGAGAACAGGGATATACCAAGGACTGTAGTATAGAGAACAGGGATATACCAAGGACTGTAGTATAGAGAACAGGGATATACCAAGGACTGTAGTATAGAGAACAGGGATATACCAAGGACTGTAGTATAGAGAACAGGGACATACCAAGGACTGTAGTATGAGAGACAGGGATATACCAAGGACTGTAGTATAGAGAACAGGGATATACCAAGGACTGTAGTATAGAGAACAGGGACATACCAAGGACTGTAGTATAGGGAACAGGGATATACCAAGAACTGTAGTATAGAGAACAGGGATATACCAAGGACTGTAGTATAGAGAACAGGGACATACCAAGGACCGTAGTATAGAGAACAGGGATATACCAAGGACTGTAGTATAGAGAACAGGGACATACCAAGGACTGTAGTACTGAGAACAGGGATATACCAATGGTATATCCCTGTTCTTGGTATATTATACCAAGGACTGTAGTATAGAGAACAGGGACATACCAAGGACTGTAGTATAGAGAACAGGGACATACCAAGGACTGTAGTATAGAGAACAGGGACATACCAAGGACTGAGTATAGAGAACAGGGATATACCAAGGACTGTGTATAGAGAACAAGGGACATACCAAGGACTGTGAGTAGAGAACAGGGATATACAAGGACCGTAGTATAAGAGAGGGGACAGGGACATACCAAGGACCGTAGTATAGAGAACAGGGACAGGACTGTAGTATAGAGAACAGGGACATACCAAGGACTGTGAGTATAAGAGAACAGAGGATATACCAAGGACTGTACTATAAGAGAACAGGGATATACCAAGGACTGTAGTATGAGAACAGGGATATACCAAGGACTGTAGTATAGAGAACAGGGACATACCAAGGACTGTAGTATAGAGAACAGGGACATACCAAGAACTGTAGTATAGAGGACAGGGATATACCAAGGACTGTAGTATAGAGAACAGGGATATACCAAGGACTGTAGTATAGAGAACAGGGATATACCAAGGACTGTAGTATAGAGAACAGGGACATACCAAGGACCGTAGTATAGAGAACAGGGACATACCAAGGACTGTAGTATAGGGAACAGGGATATACCAATGGTATATCCCTGTTCTTGGTATATTATACCAAGGACTGTAGTATAGAGAACAGGGACATACCAAGGACTGTAGTATAGAGAACAGGGACATACCAAGGACTGTAGTATAGAGAACAGGGATATACCATACCAAGGACTGTAGTATAGAGAACAGGGATATACCAAGGACCGTAGTATAGAGAACAGGGACATACCAAGGACTGTAGTATAGAGAACAGGGACATACCAAGGACCGTAGTATAGAGAACAGGGACATACCAAGGACTGTAGTATAGAGAACAGGGACATACCAAGGACTGTAGTATAGAGAACAGGGATATACCAAGGACTGTACTAAAGAGAACAGGGATATACCAAGGACTGTAGTATAGAGAACAGGGATATACCAAGGACTGTAGTATAGAGAACAGGGACATACCAAGGACTGTAGTATAGAGAACAGGGACATACCAAGAACTGTAGTATAGAGGACAGGGATATACCAAGGACTGTAGTATAGAGAACAGGGATATACCAAGGACTGTAGTATAGAGAACAGGGATATACCAAGGACTGTAGTATAGAGAACAGGGACATACCAAGAACTGTAGTATAGAGAACAGGGATATACCAAGGACTGTAGTATAGAGAACAGGGATATACCAAGGACTGTAGTATAGAGAACAGGGATATACCAAGGACTGTAGTATAGAGAACAGGGATATACCAAGGACCGTAGTATAGAGAACAGGGATATACCAAGGACTGTAGTATTGAGAACAGGGATATACCAAGGACTGTAGTATAGAGAACAGGGATATACCAAGGACTGTAGTATAGAGAACAGGGATATACCAAGGACTGTAGTATAGAGAACAGGGATATACCAAGGACTGTAGTATAGAGAACAGGGATATACCAAGGACTGTAGTATAGAGAACAGGGACATACCAAGGACTGTAGTATAGAGAACAGGGATATACCAAGGACTGTAGTATAGAGAACAGGGACATACCAAGGACTGTAGTATAGAGAACAGGGATATACCAAGGACTGTAGTATAGAGAACAGGGATATACCAAGGACTGTAGTATGAGAACAGAACCAGGACTGTATATACCAAGGACTGTAGTATAGGAAGACAGGTGATATACCAAGGACTGTAGTATAGAGAACAGGGACATACCAAGGACTGTAGTATAGGGAACAGGGATATACCAAGGACTGTAGTATAGAGAACAGGGATATACCAAGGACTGTAGTATAGAGAACAGGGATATACCAAGGACTGTAGTATAGAGAACAGGGACATACCAAGGACTGTAGTATAGAGAGCAGGGACATACCAAGGACTGTAGTATAGAGAACAGGGATATACCAAGGACTGTAGTATAGAGAACAGGGATATACCAAGGACTGTAGTATAGAGAACAGGGATATACCAAGGACTGTAGTATAGAGAACAGGGACATACCAAGGACTGTAGTATTGAGAACAGGGATATACCAAGGACTGTAGTATAGAGAACAGGGACATACCAAGGACTGTAGTATTGAGAACAGGGACATACCAAGGACTGTAGTATAGAGAACAGGGATATACCAAGGACTGTAGTATAGAGAACAAGGATATACCAAGGACGAGATGCAAAGGGAGGTAACGAGGGGGGCGGGGGTGAAGGGGGCGGCAGGACAGCACGTGGAGGCTGGTCCTGTACCACCGTGGTCAAGGACACTACCCACACGGACGTCTCCAAACCTTATCATCTCCACTCTCACTACGTACCTGCGTCAACTCACCAACCCCTCCCCCCAACATCACTCTTTCCTCGCCTCTCCTCACTCCTCCCCTACCTCAAGACTCTGGTAATGTAACCACATACATACACAACCACCTTATCGCCACCCCATCTCGCACTGTCTTCCACTGACATCCGCTTTACCTCATCAGACAGTTTTCACCTGTGCCATTTATGTCCCCTACCATATCGCCTATTCGTCACCAGCATCGCCACCCACATCACCGCCACTCCTACGTCGTTGATCGCCTCGCCACTTTCACCCCTGCGTCATCATCTGCCTCACCATCCTCACTACTGTACCTCCTTAACTGTCGGGCTACCTTAACTACCTGCACACCTACGTCGCCACCCTCACTACAAGTGCCTCACCACCTTCACAAGTGCTTCGTCTTCACCCTCACCATTTCCACAAAAGACTAGTCACCACTCCCCACCTCCACATCTACGTCGCCACCCTCATCACAAGTGCCTCGCCGCCACTCACTCCCCCTGTTGCCACACCCTCAGTATGAGATTCAGTGATAAATAAGGCCAGATGGGAGGGCTAATCTAGGCAGTGATGTGGACTTACGACGCTTGGAGAAAAACCCGTTTACCGCCAACCACTGGCGAGGGCTCCGGGCGGACCTACACCCACCCTCCCTACCCTCCCGTGTGTGTGTGTTTACGCAAGCATGATTAGGCGCCATTCTCGTATAACTATACTGCCACTCCTTTTGTCTTCCCATCACTCATACGTACAAAGATAACTGTAGTAGGACCCAGCCAGCGATCCTTCTTTACCCTCTAACCATTATCTTGGACATCCGGTTGTTATATAAACCCAAAATATTTCTCCACACAAAAATTACAGTTAATTAGAACCCGATACCAAGATGATACATTATATCATCCCGGTGTTTGTTTATATATTTCTGAAACACATATAATAATTTATAATTACAGTCATAACTATGATATTTATTCGACGGTAGACAATTTTTGGTGTAAAGCGTCAAGGCCGTATATGTAATTAACGTAATGTCTTTAGCAACACGTATAGTTAACCCAAATACATGTATAACATATACAACATGAACTTGTGGATAGTACAACTTGATCCTGACAGGGCAAATGGTAGTCCATGGTTAAGGCTACCCAGCACATCACTCAGGGCAGCTCACTCATCGCCCATAAGTGCCACACCTGCAGGCAGAGGCGCCAATCCTGGCCTCGACGACCTTCCCTGGAGTCAGAGGTGGGCTCGCTGACCCGTGATGGTCATCCCCACACCCACCAATACCAACATTGTTATTTGTGTTCATTTATCTAGGAATTTTTGTGTCGGCCGAAATACTCGTCCAATCACAAAGGTTTATCTCTTTTTAGGAGGTAACTACAATGTTACGAGTTTGATCCACAACGGCTTGCATTGCTTCACGACATACAGCCTCAAACTCTATATCACCTTCCAATAACTATTTCCCATTTTTGATCCTAACTGTTGAACCTTTTTCTACCTCTCTACTTGTTTCGTTCCTGGTCTAACACTCTCCTGGCTGGATACACTACCCAGAGTAAATACAGAATGTGACATCTGCTTCATCCACACAACAGTCACAGTAATAAACACAATTTCTGATGGATGGTTTCCAGTGTTGCCAGACAGTGTCGTCAACACGTGCAGGTGGTCGCCAACTTAACACTGACCCAGACTGGTGGTGGGTGGCGCCGTCCCTGGTGAGGCTCACTTACTGTTTATAGATAAGAGGAAGATGTGTAGCTGCGTCTGCCAGGTCTATAGTATTAACTCCCTGAATGACTGATCAACGAAGGGACTGAGCGACAGACTGACCGATGGACAGAGTAACTGACAGACCTATCTCAACCCGCGCTGATGAAACTTCAGGCTAATTCTTGGCCACGGGCAGTCAAACAAACAGACGGAAGGACAACATTAGGTTAAAGAAATAATAAAGCTACAAGTCTAAGATTAAATTATCGAGAGGAATCAATGTCTTAAGAAATACCTAACTGTCCGATCTGCGTCCGACAACAAGCAAAAAACCTCCCAACCGCCAGAGCACATTGAGTTCACCGAGTTTCATGATCTAAACTCACTCGGCTATAGCAACAGACTTAACACTCTCAGGCCTTTAAAGAATTCGTCACAAAATTTCATCCCCAAATCTAACTAATTCACCGAGTCTATGTTAAGTTGTGGTGGGCAAATCTAATGTGTTACTGACTGCCAACCTCCTCCCTTCCCACCCCACCCGATCTGGGAGATAAAGAGCGGTGATGATGATACTATGTGACAACAATAATCGTTCACCTTTTTCAAGGCAGTCGGCTGTGGCTATAAATACTTTCCTCACGTCAGTTGACATACGAGATCACTGACGGTATACACATGTGCTTGTCCAACAGAGAGCCGATAACAACAACAAAGTCAAGCGCCTCGTAACTGCTGCCAGATCCTATAGAAACACGACGGATGATCAAAGTCACCAGTTAAAATACCTTAGGCATAATTTTCTCTTATCACACGTAGTTTAAACTGTATATTAAATGAATGGACATACTTAGAATTTATATGATGAATCTGAGGAAGAAAGCAAGACACAGGTGCTTTTAACTGTGTCTCATAACCACAAACGAGTCAAACATCTAAAATAAGCGAAATGTAAAGGTTAGCCTAAAATATACCTAAAAGACAAATGACGTACTATAAATATGATGAAGACAGGTCCTAAAGTAAGTACATACAGACAGAGACATATCAATGTACTACACGGGATAAAACTGACCCATTTTGATTAGTCTTAAGTTCTTTTTGTACTGAACTTGGGAAGGAATTAAAATACTGATCTCCTAAACTCAGGTGAACTTCAGTGCATATTACTGTGTATATAATAAAAACAAAAATAGTTTCAGTAATTCAGGTTTCACTATTTCGTTACCCCCACCCCCCGTTGTCTTCAAAAGGGTCAGTAATGGATTTTAATGAAACTAATTAAGACTATCATCAATAACGTGTCACCTTATTTCTCTCCCAACCACTGATAAAACCTTAACGATCTCATTTTATTAATCACCTCACCTCGCTAACATTCAGTGATTCGGTATAAGTTACAAGTCATTACGACGCCTATAACAATAAGTGACTTCAGAATTATACTCCCCTCCTAGAGACGCCTATAATCTACTTTACCAACACTTCAGATACGGTCATGTTATGGTGGTAGTCATTTAGGGTCGCTGTCTCGTGTAGTGATAAGGTTTGATAAGATAGGACTCACATAACCTAATTCCAAATTATATTAATCACAAGGGTTGGCGACCTGCTGTAGCTGTAGTAGTGGTGGAGCCTGGAGGAGGGGAGGAGGGAGAAAGGAGGAGGGAAGAGGAAAAAAGGGGTGGAGGAGGAAAAGAGGGGAGGAAGAAGAAAAGAGGGGAGGGGAGGAAAAGAGGGGAGGGGGGAAAAGAGGGGAGGGGGAGGAAAAGAGGGGAGGAGGAGGAAAAGAGGGGAGGAGGAAAAGAGGGGAGGAGGAAAAGAGGGGAGGAGGAAAGAAAGGAAGGAAGGAGAGGAGGAAAGAAAGGAAGGAAGGAAGGAGAGGAGGAAAGGAAGGAAGAAGGAGGAGGAGAGGGAATAACAGGGCGCACAGTAGCGGTGATGAATGAGAGCAAACGCGTGACTCTCCCTTCCCCTCCCAACACACGCGCCGCCCTTGGTGACGCAGCTGTGCTCACACTCCAACTTTCACCCCCTCACACCACCACCAGTATGTCCGCCCCCCCCAGGAAAGAAACACTCATACATTATTACTCATACTGTTAATTCCCGGTCAAGGCAGTAGTTAACATGTTAGTTTGTAGCCTGACCGGGAGAGGATAGAGTTGGCTTGCCCTCTGGTGATAACAAGTACTACCAGGTATTTCATTCTGTAAAAGTGGATGCGAAGTTGTTTTTCACACACCTTGCACAGTGTATGGTAGAATCTGTAATCGTCTCGCACACACATTATGAATTCGTCTCGTTTTGTGTTTATCTACGTAAATAATCCTATCAGTGTCGATATGACGAACCGAACGATCATAACAGAAAAAATGCAACAGGAAAAACTAAAACGGTAACAGGAGCCACCCGGCCAGTTAAGATAGGAAATTTTAGGTTAGGTTTATGTTAGGATTGGTTAGGTTAGGTTATGTGACTGTTTATTGTAGCTTTTCTCCCCCAAGATTCCACCTATTACCTCGGCCTTCCATCACCCGATAACACTCCAGTAACGACCACATCAAGTACCGATACATTGAACTTATCTTGTTCTCATAAAGCAAACCTAAACACCTTCTCTGATCAAACGTGACGATCTAAACCATAAAATTAAACCCGGAGAATAAGTGAGTAATTATAATGAAAAACAGGTGGAGAGATCCTAATTAGTTCACCTATACCCTTTCACCTTATTACAGGTAGCTACGATACTTAATTACCACTACAGTTATAAAATCTTTCTTGTTTATTTCAATTTATCTCCTGTGGTACTTTTTTTAAATCGATTCGTTTACTTAGAAAATAACATTAGATTATTGAACACCCTTACGTCTCCAAAATTCTTATCTGGCAACACTACATTTTTTTTTTACATTTTCTTATCACAACTGTGTTTATTATCGACTGATGTACTTTTTCTGTCTCAAACGATGACCCACCCACACACACACACACACCACTACCTGGATTTTTGTCTTCCGTATGAAGGTGGAATGGGGAGGAAGGTAGGGGAGAATAATGGTGGAGGGGAAGGAAAGTGAGTGACACCCGACAGTGGAGGGCGGGAGGGAGGAAGGGTGGGAGGGAGGAAGGGTGGGAAGGAAGAAGGGTGGGAAGGAAGAAGGGTGGGAAGGAAGAAGGGTGGGAAGGAAGAAGGGTGGGAAGGAGGAAGGGTGGGAAGGAGGAAGGGAGGAGAGGGGTAGGGAGGGAGAATCCACCTGTTGCTCGTTCACACAGGACATATCGTGGAAACCGCCAGCCTCTGCACACACACGCTAAAAATTACTCCAGCCTTCATGCCTCACCACCCTGTATAACACTCACCATTATAATAAGAGTCGAGCCGCAACGAACACAATTCTCCTAAGACAGTCTCGAGGTTCTCCTACTAGCAGTATTCATCCGGTTTCCAATTAGTAATAGAACGATAAACACTACACCCCCCTCCCCCCCACGACACAAAACAGATAAACATTTGGTGCAAAGAAAGTTTGTGGAGAGAGTTTTCAAACCCGTGTGTAAAGTTCACATTCTGACCTAATGAACTATCACCCGTGTGGAATAGCTAAAGAGACGCCTCAATCTTGGACGTTTCAGCCAAGTCGGTAAGGAGAGTTGTGTTCATTACGTTTAACAACATTGAAGACCACACGTCATATATATATCACAGTAATGTACATTGATATAACCCCCCCCCCTGGATATCCTGTGTTGATTGTGTCTTAAGAGGTTTACTAAGGCTTTGCTCCAACACCCTGTACCGTAAGTTGGAGATGGTGTTTGGGGAGGTTAATCTTCAGGTGGAATAAGCTGGGATGGGGGTTCTTCAGGTAATCAAAACGATGATATTTATTTTGTTGTATGTGTAATTGACTTAGAATTACTGGCAATTAAATAATCCAAAATCACACACACACACACAAGGTCGATTAACTATCATAATCTTATATCCATTAAAATCTAAACCAAACACACCTTCCTCCTCTACTGCCCGCCTCTCACACCTTCCTCCTCTACTGCCCGCCTCTCACACCTTCCTCCTCAACTGGAAACTAATCCGGATCTTCTCGTAAGCTCTCACTCTGGCACCAAGCTTTCCAGGTGATTGATTTACCAGTCAAAGTGATCTAACCACGCGTACAGGCTGGCTTAAACAAAAAACAACCCTTGACTGGGAACTCCATCAAGAGGAAAAAGCATGATGTTGCAAACCCACAAAAAAAGTCGTACTTGTGTCCACCTGACGAGGCCCTAAAACCAACACAAGAGGCGCTCATCTAAACGTGTCAGCTAGCCGATACCTTACGGAGGGAAATTGAGCACATAGTCAAAATAATGTCCACGAAGCGACCTTACTCAACACAGAGGATCACCTGAAGATTAGCCCCACTAGTTTAAACGCCCTACAGCTCACTTAACCTACCTACCCCCCTCCCCAAGATACTGTGAGGGTGTTTAGTCATCAGATGATATTAGCTGGGGGAGGAGGGGGGAAGGTGGGAGGAGGGGGGGAAGGTGGGAGGAAGGTGGGAGGAGGGGGAAGGTGGGGAGGAGGAAGAGGGAGAAGGAGGGGGAGAAGGTGGGAGGAGAGGGGAGAGGGGAGGGGGGAAGGTGGGGAGGAGGGGGGAAGGAGGAGGGAGGAGGGGAAGGTGGGGAGGAGGGGAGGAGGGGGAAGGTGGGAGGAGGGGGAGGAGGGGGAAGGTGGGAGGTGGGGGGTGGGAGGAGGAGGGCTAGCTAATCTTCAAGTGATACGATGGCGATTACCTCACAAACAGTGTTCTGTCAAGCCATCCTCCAGTCGTCACCACACCACCACACATTCCACCCCACCACATTACACACTCCACCCCATCATACATTCCACCTCACCTCAACATACCACACCACTTCACACATCCCACTCCTACCACACCACATCCCACCACACCACACATCCCACCCCAACGCACCGCACCACACATCCCACTCCTACCACACCACACATCCCATCCCAACGCACCGCACCACATCCCACTCCTTACCACACCACACATCCCACCCCAACGCACTGCACCACACATCCCACTCCTACCACACCACACATCCCACCCCAACGCAACGCACCACACATCCCACTCCTACCACACCACACATCCCATCCCAACGCACCGCACCACACATCCCACTCCTTACCACACCACACATCCCACCCCAACGCACCGCACCACACATCCCACTCCTACCACACCACACATCCCACCCCAACGCAACGCACCACACATCCCACTCCTACCACACCACACATCCCATCCCAACGCACCGCACCACACATCCCACTCCTTACCACACCACACATCCCACCCCAACGCACCACACATCCCATTCCTACCACACCACACATCCCATTCCTACCACACCAAGTCTTTCTCTCACCTGTTCTCACCTGCTCGTCACGTACAGAAACCTGAGAATAATTACTATACGTGTTATAACTTAAACACTTCTCTTTCACTGTGACTGTATAACGCGGTGAGGTGGCTGGGACATTGCTTGACGGGGCTGGGACATTGCTTGACGGGGCTGGGACATTGCTTGACGGGGCTGGGACATTGCTTGACGGGGCTGGGATGCTACTTAGGTTAATGTTATTTATCATAGGGGGGCTTTTATCCTGGGGGCTTTAGTCCTAGGACAAAAGCCCTCTAGGATAAATAACATTAACCTAACCTAACCTATTTTGCAATACCATTTTACGAAGGAGTTAAGGTGATTGAGGAGATAACGGTGATTTAAACGTACCAATGACACAGATTTTACTTTATCATTATTTATTTGTTCCCATTCCGACAAATTATAATCAAACTCGTCACTAATATTACCTACGCTTCCTCTTATCAGTAACTCCGTATCTTCTGGGAATCTTCCTTATTAACACAAATTCCGGGTGTGTTTAGATACAGATGACGAACAAACAAGATAAACTGACTGGCTATTATGAATTATTATCACCTGACATTTTGACCTGACCTAACCTAATCTACAGAGTGATCAAAGATATAGTTGTCAGTGTTACCTCCCCGTCTCACCGTCACCTACCCGTCTCACCGTCACCTCGCCAAATTATACCTGAATCCCGGCCTTTACACCCATTGTACTCAGGTACCTTCCATGTTTCGCTATCCTGACGCCAATCGATATCATACACATACATACATACATTAACTTTATCCGTGTCTCATATATAAACCAACTAGTTAACTTTACCCTGGAAGTTAATATTATCACAGTAAGTTAAATTTATCCATCCACTTCAGATTATACAGTATCCACAGGTTAAATTTTAAGCCGCCAACAGGAAACACATCCGCCTGGTGTAAGAAGCTGAACCACCTGGTATATTGATAGTGAGGGGAGGTTACCACCCACCATGTGGTCACACACACACCCTGCCACCACACCACCACCACCCACTCTAACCACACACACTGTCCAGTTTCCTACCACACCTCTCACCACATCTCTGTTCAAGCTCTGACTGGTCTTATTGGCCACACCTTTGATAACCAACAACCTAACCTAATCTACAACGTCTCATAATAATACCATTTTTTTAATCTTTTCGTCAAATCCAATTATGAAAAAAAAAATCCTGACCTTACAACCACAAAGCATTACGTCATTTCCGGAGTTATGTCATCGTACGTCATACGATAGTACAGTGGCGATGAACTTACGACGTTTCCTGACGCGTTACTTATGAGTACAGGGGCAGTAAGGGGAAGGGGGGAGAGGGTGACGCACTTGTTAGGAAAGTCCCGCAGATAAACAGTAACAGTTCAAATATGGTCTGGTTATAGTTCACAAGTCTTAAGTTTGAGAAAATTATTACATACATACATACATACATACATGCTAAAAACACATACATTAAACACACAAACATTAGACACACTAACCCCCACACACACACCAGGAAAAGCTTTGTAGTTGAATGTCGTCGGTGTCCTGAAGTTCACACACCAAATAACCTTCACTACAACACACCTCCTGCCTTCAGCGTGACCTTCTGCTGCTGGAAACCATTACGGCACACCAACTGTACCCAACCACTACAGGAGAAGATACTGTAGCACCGTCAGATAGTTGTGTGTCTCCTTCCTCCTTCAGGTTTATGTCTTACAGCCACATGACATATCACAAAGGCTGGAGGAGGGCTGTTCTTCATCGCCTCCTTTGGGTTTTTTTATGTCCTCTCGGGTGGCTGTCATAACGCCATGTATACTGTGTGGTGTGTGTGTGTGTGTGTGTCCAAATAGCGAGCTATAAGGGAAACATATAGTGATAACCTCCCGCACTCTCTATCTGGTCTATAATCAGACACTTTTTCCAATAACAATAATTTCTAAGTAATAAGAGAGAGAGAGAGAGAGAGAGAAAGCCGGCCGGATATAGTCACTGGCGTCATCTTCACACACAAACAGCCTTGGGAGTGTAACGTTGGCCAGCTTAAACCAACTGCCCCGCCACAAGTACTTCTGCCCTCACTACTACACAACGTATACACCAGTTTCTCTACCAGACCCAAACCTTATCGTTCCTCCCCTCCATGTCTCATTCCCACGGTTTACCACCCAGGAGACATTTGAGCTTTTACTGCGGCAGACCATAGCGTGGGAAAAGGTCTTAATATAGGCAAACTCACACATTGCAGTCAGGTATGTTGTTGTAGCGTCAATGTGCCTTCAAATGGCCTTCAAATGTCCTCCAAAGCCTCCTCCTCCTCCATACGCATACACTAAGTACTCCTCAACAGCACTTCCAAATCATTAAGTACTGTACCTCTAAATCCATCTGATGCCACCAATTGTGTTTTTACTAATGGCATCCAGTCAAGTGAAAGGCGGTTATCCTTCTATCATACAGAAGGTTCAGATCCACTTCTTGCAGGAGATTTCACCCCAAGTTTTTTTTTCTTCTCAATATAAGTCATCTTCCCGTAATTATTGTACTCTGAAGGATATCATATTTGTGTCAGATCCGAGTCACCAAATTCCACAACGGATTAATTTATGTTAAGTCAAATGTCAACATCTTCCAGTAGTAAATGTGATGGATTGGTCACATACTCTCCTCCTCACACACTCGGACACTCTTACTCTCCTCCTCACACACTCGGACACACTTACTCTCCTCCTCACACACACTTACTCTCCTCCTCACACACACTTACTCCCCTCCTCACACACACTTACTCTCCTCCTCACACACTCGGACACTCTTACTCTCCTCCTCACACACTCGGACACACTTACTCTCCTCCTCACACACTCTTACTCTCCTCCTCACACACTCGGACACACTTACTCTCCCCAACATCACTTTAAAACACTTGTTGATTTAATGACTGTAAAATGGTCTCAATGTGTGGCGTCAAATACCCTAATTTTTGTGTTTGTTTACATTCTACGACTTAATGTAGCTCTTAACTTACGCCAGCTTGTAACGAGTCAGCTGATTGGTTGGCAGACGAACAGTTCTTCAGTATTAATCTATAGTATTTTATGGTTGGTAGTTACAAACGTCGAGTGAACAGTCTATGAGTACCAAATTTTCCGAGTACCAAAAACATTCCCCAACAAATGACTCTTGGTTGGTTGGGTTTCCCTGTTAGATCACGGCGGCATTTCCTCAAGAACACCAGTGTGGCAACTTCTTGTGATAATCTTTCTACAATCACTGCCGGGAAGCACCACCTTTTTTTTTCTACTTTATTTACATTTTTTAACATGTTAGTAAGCAATACCTTCCTTGTATAACTCAAGTTTGTGTTGTAGTGAGAAGTAGCACGGAATAAACGTCATAAGAGAGAGACACACGGAATACAATACTTCCACTGCTAACCTAACCTAACCATAACGCGAAGAGATAGCAACTTTTAATCTGGTTCTCAAGACAGAAATAGATCCACGAGTCGATTTATTTTTACATTCAGTTGATCTTTTTTTTAACGCCTGATCTCTTTCATTATTCATTTTCTCATCTCCAGTTCTCTGTAAGTGACCTACATTCCAGGAAGGCTGATGGAGTGGGGTGTGAGATGGAGTGGGGTGTGAGGTGGAGTGGGATGGAATGGAGTGAGGGGATAGTCTTCAGGTAATCGCTAATCTATTCCTGTATGATAAGAACACCTGTAGTAAACACATTGACCTTCGCCCCTTGACTGTACCCACGCCCCAAACCCTCCCCCGTCCCCTTCCCCCACGCACCCCTCTCCTCCCACAGGCCCCTTCCCCCCACGCACCCCTCCCCTCCCACAGGCAAGATATATAAAACAGTAAAGGCAACTATTTCAAAACTTCACCATCATCATTTTAGTCCAGTTTACCAAAGGTGTTTTAGTTTACGAAGCAAAACACTGATAACAATCACTCGACGAGGCAGTACAATAGGTGTGGTTATGTTGATATGATACAGCACAACTGGACGTCATCACCACTCAACTGGTCATTATGTCTGAGGCGCTCTTTAAACCACATACAAGCGTCACCTGGTTTAAGAGTCACCTGGTTTAAGAGTCACCTGGTTTAAGAGTCACCTGGTTTAAGAGTCACCTGGTTTAAAAGTCCCCTGGTTTAAGAGTCACCTGGTTTAAGAGTCACTATCAGTTCTAGAAATTCAACCCCAGACACAGTTTTTACCAAGGTATTCTGTGAAACGCCGTACCCACACCTACACATCCAAGCGAAAACACAAACTGATTACCTGAAGGAACATGTAAACAAAGAGTGATCTAATTATCAAGAAAGACTATTAATTACAGGTATACACAACATATACACCACAGGTTCTATTACTGAAATATGACGTCAATTACAACGGTAGAAGGAACAGGTGAAGTGCGTGAGGTGGGTAAACTGATCCCTCTAAAGTAACCGACAGACAGACACACACACTTCCATATTTAGGTACATTATACTGTCAGCAGCAGCGGGGTTGCATCAGAATCTGGGGAGTCTAGTTTGAAGGAAAAAATTCGAGTGAAAACTTGTAAAACGTGGCGAGCGGTGCAAGACGGAGATTATTAATGCTCACGAGTTACACACACCTTTTTGTAACACTCGTGGTTAAACCTCTTCTCATCCTGGCAGACACACACAGCTATATAGGTTCTTGATATCAACAAGACTCTAGTGACCCCCCCCCCCAAGCGTGTCACCTCTCTCTCTCTCTCTCTCTCTCTCTCTCTCTAGCAACAGTAGATAAATATTCATGTTAGTTTATGGCGACACACGTAAAGTCAACACATTTCACTACACGAGGTTGTAGCTCAAGTGGGGGCCCCAGTCTAAGCAGCTCTAACCTAACTATTACGATCGGGCTCCACAAAACTGCGGCCCAAATGGATTAACGCCTCAGTCCTAATTAGGTTGGGTTGGGATCTATTGGGGTGAGGTTGAGTTCTATTGGGGTTAGGTTGGGTTCTATTGAGGTTAGGTTGGGCTCTATTGGGGTGAGGTTGGGTCCTATTGGGGTTAGGTTGGGTTCTATTGAGGTTAGGTTGGGTTCTATTGGGGTTAGGTTGGGTTCTATTGAGGTTAGGTTGGGTTCTATTGAGGTTAGGTTGGGTTCTATTGAGGTTAGGTTGGGTTCTATTGAGGTTAGGTTGGGTTCTATTGAGGTTAGGTTCTACTGGGGTTAGGTGAGGAACAGCATGGGGGTGAGGGAGGAACAAGACAGTGAGGGAAGAGAAGTAAAGAGGAACAAGGCAACACCTGGTGTGCGTGAGGGTAAAGCATGGGAGGAGGAGGGGGGACGCTGGAGGTGGGGGAGGAGGAAGGGGAAAACAGGAGGAGGGAGGAGGAAAGAAACAGGAGGAGGAGGAGGAAAGGGCGAGGAGGAAAGGAGGGAAAGAGGGCGAGGGAAAGAAGATGAGAAGAAGAAGAGGGAGAAAGAAGAGGAAGAAGAGGAGAAGAGGAAAGAGAGGAAGGAAAGATGAAGAGGAGAAGGAAGGGACCGCCACCCTATACCTGTTTACAAAAAAACAACAATACATCACCATTCATCCTCTCAGACGCACCACCACCTGAGCTACAAAAAGGTTATTATACACCCTACACACACCCCTACACCCATCCCTACACCCTCAAAGACCCTACACACACCCCTACACCCATCCCTACACCCTCAAAGACCCTACACACACCCCTACACCCATCCCTACACCCTCACAAGACCCTACACACACCCCTACACCCTCAAAGACCCTACACACACCCCTACACCCATCCCTACACCTCAAAGACCCTACACACACCCCTACACCCATCCCTACACCCTCAAAGACCCTACACACACCCTACACCATCCCCTACACCCTCAAAGACCTACACACCCCACCCTCAGACACACACCCCTACACCCATCCCTACACCCTCAAAGACCCTACACACACCCTTACACCTCAAAGACCCTACACACCCCCTACACCATCCCCTCACCAAAGACCCTACACACACCCCTACACCCTCAAAGACCCTACACACCATCCCTTCACCCTACACACCCCACCCCTCAAGACCCTACACACACCCACCCATCCCTTCACCCTCAAAGACCCTACACACACCCTACACCCATCCCTTCACCCTCAAAGACCCTACACACCCCCTACACCCATCCCTTCACCCTCAAAGACCCTACACACACCCCTACCCTCAAAGACCCTACACACCCCTACACCCATCCCTTCACCCTCAAAGACCCTACACACACCCCTACACCCTTAAAAGACCCTACACACACCCCTACACCCATCCCTTCACCCTCAAAGACCCTACACACACCCCTACACCCCATCCCTTCACCCTCAAAGACCCTACACACCCCCACCCTACAAAAGACCCTACACACACCCTCACACCTTCAAAGACCCTACACACACACCCTACACTCATCCTTCACCCTCAAAGACCCTACACACACCCTACACCCCCATCCCTACACCCACAACGACCCTACACCTCCTACAACACAAGACGCACCTTCACGCTGTACCAAGATTCTTCACATAACACACACCACAAATCCAGGAGTAGTGATGATGATGATGATGATGATGATGATGAATATATTCCATTAACGGTGAGATCTTTCAGTGCTTTCGCCATTAGGGTGATGGCCTAGTGTGAGAGGTTAGAGGGAGTCTTCTACGTAGGGAGGAATGGTGAGAGGGAAGGGGGGGAGAAGGGGGAGGGAGGGACGAGTGAAGAAAGGGGGAAGGGAGGGACGAGTGAAGAAAGGGGGAAGGGAAAGGAGGAGGGAAAGAGTGAAGAAAGGGGGAGGAAGGAGGAATGAAAAAAAGAAAGTAAGGAAGAATGAAAGGAATGAAGTAAGGAAGAAAGGGGAAGGAAGAAGGTGGGGAGGAAGAGGGAAAGTAAGGATGAAAGGGAAAAGAAGAATGAAAAAGGGAAAAAGTGGAGTGAAAGAAGGAGGGAATGTAAATATCATGGGTAGTTAACACGCCATAATAGGGAGGGAGAGGTGAAGCCAGTAGCCCCAGTACACTACCACACCTCACCCTCCAGGACCACTGCAACACTCGTCCTCATCACTCCCTCAAGGTATAACTCCAACCAGTGCCACAATTACCGAGGAATAAGTAACCCGGGCGTGCTTTAACTAACAACACGAGACATTTGATAAGTTACGGTGTAATTATTTATTATTGTCTTAATCACACTTTGTATGCTCTTGAAATGCAGGTAACAGTAATTTGGGTGATTCAGGTAAGGGAGGAGAGGGGTCGTGGCGAGTGGGGTGGGGTTGTGGTGAGTGTCGCAGATCCAAGTGACACTGACAGGTCAAAATTACGTGGCAAAACCTTCCCGTGTCACCGAGCTGTCAACATCCCCGTGGCTAAACTAGTCAAGCGCCCCCCTCCCCCCCCTCAATCTAACCCAAACTAATCACGAATACCCATCCTAATCACTCCTAATATTCATGGTTAGGTTAGGTTTACTTGGTTCCCAGCAGTAGCCACACAACACGACAGCCACGCCACACTAAATTACCATTCAAATTCCGATGTAATGAGCCTTCCACACCACTATGAAATACCACACCTTACCATAACACCCATGAAGATATAATGAGAGCTCCTCCTACCTTACTGAATTAATTACCACTTAACCACAGGTGTATTGGGCGGCAGGTGTGCGACAGGTAATACTTTCGGTAACATTATTATCGTACGTTAACATCCTCAAGTCGTTTTACAGAGTACAATATCTGATAAGCGTTGGGCCGCCGTGTAAACAAAGGTTACCCACTAATCGAGTTTTATCAACCCCAAGCAAACAGCACCGTTTGTTTCGGTGGCGTCGTCTGTACAGTCCGCTGACTATCAACAACATCCCCCCCGACATCACCTACGCAGCAACACTCCTCCCGTTGCCCCTCCAAACACACCTACACCGGTACACATCCACTACACTACCCCCACACAGCTATGATCTTGCGAATAAGCTTTTACCTTACGAGTAACCACTACCATAAAGGCGTCTTTAATGCTGCACACACAAGGTAACGCGCCAATAAAAACGCAAGAAATCCTGCCCGTGATATCTGATAGGGTGCGCCGGGTCGGCTTGGAGAGGGCAGGTGGGACGTGGAGTGGCTGGCTATGATTGAAGGGACACTGCCCAGGGGTGGAGGAGAGCTACCGCGACGTGCTGTGTAAGGTGGCTGGTGTCCACACGTGTTTAAAGGAGGCTGGTGTCCACACACACCCGTGTTAGCTAGTGTCCTTATGAGGTAACAACACAGATGCAGCTTGACTGCTAATGTCCCAGAACTTGACGCTACAAGTTCACGGCCACCTATGATCCCGTTCATAACCCCAAGACACAGTACCCGGATAACTGGTTAAATGGACCCCAAATACAATAGGGCCCAACCTAACCACCAGAACTGGGGCCCAGTCAGGTGGTGGATGGGTCAAGAGTGTGAGGGTCAGCTAGGAGGTCATGAGGGAGTGGAGAAACTTGATGTCTTTACTGATGACCTTTGTGTGTGTGTGTGTGTGTGTGTACGAGGCTCAGCATCGGAGAGACTAGATGCCTCTGTCTCCCCAGCTGTAAGCAGATACTACCAAAGGAAAGAGGATTAAGGGAAGCCGTCAAGGAGGTATGCAGGCAGGGAGGTGGTGTGGAGGTAAAGGTGTTCTTATCTCAGTGCAATTAGATGCTTCAACGACTGAGGCAAATAAGTCATTCTCCAAGTATTTGTCTCCATAGAATCTACAGCTCTTAAAGTTTTGAAAGGTGGGACTTTTTTTACGGGAAGGGGAGGGGGAATGGTGTGAGGAGGGTGGGGAAAGGTGAGGAAGGAGAAGGTGATGAGGGTGGGGAAGGTGAGGAAGGAGGGGGGAGGTGGGGAAGGTGAGGAGGTGAGGGGGAAGGTGAGGAGAGGTGAGGGAGGAGGGTGGGGGAAGGTGAGGAGGAGGGAGGTGGGGAAGGAGGGGTGAGGGGAAGGTGAGGGGAGGGAGAGGGGAGGTAAGAGGGTGGGTGGGTGGGAAGGAAGGTGGTCATCACACCAGAGGTGTAAGACGTGACTCAGACAATAGGCAGATCCCATGACAAGAGCTGAGGGTCACATGTTGAGGATTCTCTCTTGCATAAAAAAAAACACCACCCAACTTTACATAATCCATCCACGAGGTGAAGGTGCCAAGAGATAGGTCAGGGTGCCATACGAAGGGGTCAGGGTGCCATACGAGGGGTCAGGGTGCCATACGAGGGGTCAGGGTGCCATACGAAGAGGTCAGGATGCCATACGAAGAGGTCAGGATGCCATACGATGAATCAGGGTGCCACAAAAGACTCGTCAGGATATCATACGACAAACACACAACAATCCACGCATACAAAAACAACAACAAAAGAAACAATAACATACCAGCGGCAGGTCTACAAGAGCAAAGGTTACCGCCACAAAATTAACTTAATTCTCTACCTCACCTTTGTCCCTTAAGTAATGCGAAGAACCTGTGTAGTTAAAGTACTCGTAGTGTTAATATAGAGCCTCAGTGTTAATAATTGGGTTTCATTTGATATATTGTAGATAAATTTAACCACTTTGGTATATTATAACAAATTAAGTATATTTCCTTTTATTTTCTATTATTTCTTTATCGTTTCTTACTATTTTTCTCTTTATTTCTCTTCTTTATTATTTAATTCTCTTTCTTAGTCTTTCGTTCGTATAGACTTAAGAGAGTGAGGTGAAGGAGGTGGGATGGAATATGATATATAAAATAATTAGGTTACATTCGTGTTGGCTTGTGGACGATGACAACTACACCTGGGTAATCAAGCTGTAACCCACGATCTTCAACACAGACCAAGGTGTATGCCCAGGTAATCCAGGTCAGGTAACTAACAATTAACAATGATCAATAGTATCCGGTCATACATATCTTCACTAATTTCTAAGTCTTTGTGTGACATGTTAGGTTTTGTTGTCATCAGCCTTCAGTTCCGTCAAGATTAATGAAGTCATCTTGGTTACTGGGGAGCGTATTTACATGCTCCAGCTAAGCGAGACGCCTCACCGGGTCACCCTCCATTACGATGAGGAGGTGGGCGGAGGTGGGCGGGGGCTGGTTGCTGTAAGTTGGTTCACTCACACGTATTTTTGAGTCTTACGTCACACTCACTCTACACGTCCCTCCCATATAACAGTGACCCCACCACACCTCTTCCACACCCTCCCTCACCACCTCCCAAACCCTGACCACATCCTTCCCAACTGCCATCACGTTGTACAGTCACCACTTCCTTCCCCCCACCACACCCTCCCCACCATCACCGCCACACACCCCAACACCCTCACACACCAATGGCGTTTGATTTTTCTCCATAAACTAGAAAATACCGTAGAGTTAACACCCAGCTTAAGTTTACGACGGTATTAGTTAATTCCAGTTAGGTTCACATCAGGTAAACACCACGTAAGACTTGCAACGCTCATTATCATACACAAGACATTTAGCAACAATCATTGATCTTGCAATAACTCAAATGAAAGATTCAAATAACCTCCAACCAATCACCAACGGGTCCAATAACCTTCGACCAATCACCAACGAGAATGACAATGACCCATAACAATAACAACAATTTATTTCATATATCCTAAGTGTTTTCAACCCCACTTCAGCCAATCAACATTGAGGACAGCGTGGAGTTAGCCAATAAACATCAAGGACCTCGTGGAGTCGACCAATCAACAACCAAGGACCACAGCCTGAGGCGACAATATCCGAGGTGGAAAATGTGGGTTGGCTGCAACACGTGGTATAGGAGCCGAACAACTAACATACACACACACATACATACACAACCGTTATGTATGTATGTATGTATGTATGTAGACACAACAAGACTGGGAGTAAAATAACTTGGCGCATATGTGTGTCCGCCTCCAATTTAGGCTGGTGTTCTTATGTGTTTGGGTTGGCGGAGAGAAGTGTGACTCACTACTGGACCAAAACCACCATGTTCTGGGGTAAACATTTCTCGTATTCTTAATCTACTTCCTCCTCTTGCCACCTCACCTCCACACACACTAATGAGTGGGTGTTTACCTGAGCGCTGCCGTACAACCTCTATCCTCCTCCATTATTTATAACTAAACAATTTGACCTCTAACAATATCTCTTGAACCCCGAACCTCCACCAGCGACACTCACTTGAACCCCGAACCTACACCAACAACACTTGAACCCCGAACCTCCACCAACAACACTCACTTGAACCCCGAACCTCCACCAGCGACACTCACTTGAACCCCGAACCTCCACCAACAACACTTGAACTCAGGGGCATCAACACGAGAAGGAGACCACCGCTACCCCCCCCCCCCACCATCGAGTGCTTGAAGAGGACTGACCCCTCATATCACTACAATCAAATACCCAACGGTTTTTTGTAGACAGTGTCCGATCTTACGTGCCTCTAGGTGTAGGATAGGATAGGAAAAGATGGATGGATGGATAGTCGACTGAAAATAATCGGACTGGTCAGGTCTTATTGTACTGTCCCTCAAAGCTGGAGGCCTTGGGAAATGTATCATGTTATAAGTATGTTTCTAGAAAATCTATAATTATATGCATTATTATAGACTGATGTTACCTGGAATCATATGCACAGGTTAATATTGCTGAAAATGTGGCAACTTAGAACAAATAGTAATGTGTTATTTTACCGTCTCTATAACCTGTGTAGCGAGGGTGAACTATTCTAGAGTTATAACTATCCTCACCTGCCTCGTCTTGGTGGCTTGAAGAACTATTTTAAGAACATAAGAATGAAGGAAACTGTATTAACTTTATCGAGCCCAAGTTTTATCACTCGTATGTCTGCCCAACCTATACTTCCCGGCGAGTTCGAGGTAATATATTCAAAACACTGTGGCACTGTCCCAAAGTACAGTGTTGGGTGTCATAAACGAGGTAACGACTGCATAAATCTTTCCGAGCTGGACCAACATCACCTTATAGTGTCAGATACAGCTCGTTACACACACAATGCTCCTCTGACAACATGATTTATTAGGTTGGTTATGACTGTGACTTCAAATTTAAGAGCAGTGGCCATACTCACCCCTCCCCCCCCAGCCCTGAACGTATGTCCATTCTCGCAGGCCAAAACCAATGTCCTTCATGGCCACCACATTCCTACCACCCAAAATAATGATTGTCCTGTGTGAAGAATGTCTCAACACCTTCTTACTGTAAGGGTCACACCTCAACAAGACACGGGTATAGCAGCCATGGAGCCATACTGCGGAGTGGGTACACGGTGTTTGTGATGTGTGTAGTACTACCTGGTGCCTCCATTACTCCCAGGTGTCTGCTGTTAATGGAGCACCGCCAATACCAAGACATCGGTGTCAACATGTCATCAGTTGTCCCGCCTGTGTGGCCGTATGAACCTAACCCCACCTCTACCTCATTATGCCACCTCACGTATGTCACTGTACCCATATGGCGAGCCTCCAGAAACAGGTATGTGACTTCTCCAAGCAATGGTTATATTGTGGCTGTATGTTTGTGGCACTTACTGTCACTTCCCCTTTAGTACTGACACTCGCACACCTCCCTCACAGCCACAATACCTGAACATAACGACAAGTCCATCTGCTTATCTGAGTTGTGTAATTTAAGTGTTCACCAGGGGTCAGGTACACAAGACATACATAATTATACAAGAACACAGTGTGTGTGTGTGTGTGTGTGTGTGTGTGTGTGAATGTTCACTTTTCTGGATGAAATTTCCATTAATGAAATTTCCATTAAGGTAGAGAATCCAGGATAATTCCCGAGAGAAACAGTTCTTATTAACATACTTCAAGTGGACGACCTTCATATCTTAAGTCAAGACTTGTTATCTCTGCTGTACTCAACAACAAGGTCACACTAGTAAACAAGCTGCACATTATAAGTGCTCACCGTGTGAAGGCGCACACTTATAAAAAAAATTAAAAACAATGAATTAAACGTCCCCTTCAAAAAGTAACACTTAATTGTTACGTGGCTGATACTTGTGGCGTTTATTGTGACGTTTTAAACTTCGCTTTCAGGAGTGTGTCCTGTGTCAGGACACTGAAGCTCCTAGATTGTCAGGACAATGAAGACTCAATAACCGAATGTTGCTTGTTATTTGTTATCACTAGGTCCACCCACCTGCCTGTCTCTACGCCGCCCACCTTCCCCGCCCTAACACACCACTCACCCTGACCCACCAACACAATGATCTCCCGCCCCCGAGCACAACACAGACTAATACTCCACGTGCCCCGCCACAAGGTAAACCTGGTTTCTTAGCTGGCAGGAGAGAACTACGTACAGTACATCTTCCCGCTCTGGGCACTACGATCCCCAATAGTTTCCTGGAGAGCTCGTGGTGGCCCAGGGTGAATACGTGACGATCCCCCAAGTTTCCTCACTAATCCCCCTCGCCTCCTTCTCACCATAACCAGTGTGACCAGTTTCTGTTGGGACTCGATTTTACACTGGTTGGGGAGGGAGGTGGAGGGGGAGACAGCAGGCCCACACTGATGGCTCCGACGTACTCTATACCCCGACGCTTTCAACTCCCATACGTCCCATCTACTACACAGCCACTGCATCAACGTAAACACACAACACAATCATTGCATCAACGTAAACACACAACACAATCACTGCATCAACGTAAACACACAACACAATCACTGCATCAACGTAAACACACAACACAATCACTACATCAACGTAAAAATACAACACAATCACTGCATCAACGTAAACACACAACACAATCATTGCATCAACGTACACACACAACACAATCACTGCATCAACGTAAAAATACAACACAATCACTGCATCAACGTAAACACACAACACACTCACTGCATCAACGTAAAAATACAACACAATCACTGCATCAACGTAAACACACAACACAATCACTGCATCAACGTAAACACACAACACAATCACTGCATCAACGTAAAAATACAACACAATCACTGCATCAACGTACACACACAACACAATCACTGCAACAACGTAAAAATACAACACAATCACTGCATCAACGTAAACACACAACACAATCACTGCATCAACGTAAAAATACAACACAATCACTGCATCAACGTAAAAATACAACACAATCACTGCAACAACGTAAAAATACAACACAATCACTGCATCAACGTAAACACACAACACAATCACTGCATCAACGTAAACACACAACAAAATCACTGCATCAACGTACACACACAACACAATCATTGCATCAACGTAAAAATACAACACAATCACTGCATCAACGTAAACACACACAATCAGCACACAACAAAATCACTGCATCAACGTAAACACACACAATCAACACACAACACAGCCACTGCATCAACGTAAACACACAACAATCAACACAATCACTGCATCAACGTAGACACAACACAGCCACCAAACACGCACTACATGGACCACTGTCTACACACTGGGAACTTCACCATGATAGTGATATTTGCAACAGGGCCGAGGAGCCTGAATGTAGGTAAAAATGCAGCAGCAGGTTTTGGTGGCGAGACACCTGCTGCCTGCACCACAGCACACCGTTACTCCTGCCACACTATGTGTACTCTACTGTAGTCTATACTGTACCACCACGCCACACTCCCACCGTTACCCACACTTTCTTCTTTACACACCTCTGCCTCGCTCGTATACTTCTTAACTTGTAACATTTTCCCTCAACAGTTTACAAGCTACCACAAACTCACACAGCCACTGACATGAAGCTACACAGGTGTGGATAACTAGATTGGGACTGTTTTCACAACTTACAGGATTTTTCACTACTTATAAGAATAAAGTCCCTCCATCACAAGAGAAGCTTGAGCAGCTGTGCTACATTAACGTGTGTGTGTGTCTCGCCAACACAAAAGAGAGAACGTAAGCATGTGACTCGCTGATTTTCTACTTCTTAAACGCATTCAACTGCGTGGCAGTGGTGGTAAGTGGGTTAACACACACAACTCGCTAATCCACGAGGGTAACGACCATTACACAGGTGAGTCTGGCCACAGATGTGTTCAACGATGAACAACGTGCTGCGTCCAGGCAGGTGTAACCACAATGTGCTGGTCACATTATCCTGGCGTATGAGGGCCTCCGAGTTCCCACCACAACACATTCACACACACATACAAACACAGGTGCTTCTGCTGCTCTTACTGATTGCTGTAGACAGCAGGGGAGTCGACGGTGATGGTTGCTGCAGAAGGTCTGAAGTAACTCATGAGTAACGTGGTGGAACAGCTGCAACACAACACACACTCCCCAGCAGGCGACCGCGCACACCACACCCTCACGCCACCACTCCCTTCACTCCACTATCCCCCAAACGCTCGGCTCGACGTTGCCAGGACGTCCTCACTGCTCACTCCCCCACTTTGTCCCCCCAACCCCAAGCTTCCCGCGCCCGTCTACTCCCCCCTCCCCACCTCGCCCAGCTACACCCCCAGTCAGACCACCACCATCCCTACGCCATCAACTGCCACTACTCTCCACACACCACCACTACCACCTCCCACCCTCTCCTTGTTTATCCTTGACATTTAAAACAAAACCACCATCCCACGTCCAATATTTTCATTATTAAATTAGGAAAACTGACGTCCAACAAGCCAACAGTCACGGCTAACTGCTGGGTGGCACCACAAACACACTAGATGGCAACTGGACGCTACGTACCGAGAATTCTTGACATGGAAGAGGCCGACCCTCCCTCACTCCCTCCACTCATTCATTCCAGACCCATCTCGTCTTAGGGAACTCCACTACATCAAAGCTTAATCCCCCAATACACCCAGTATAACACAGCAGTACCCACCAGTAACACCTCTGCTTAGGTCTCAGTCCCTCAGGCACTCTCCAGGAGGAAATATTTCGAACCGAAGTGCGTCAGGTGTGGGGGAGGCGCCGGAGCTTCACCTTGAGAGGAACTAGCGAGAGAGGAATCATTTAGGAAGTACAGTACCCGCAGTGGGCTACAAATAGACAGAGGCCTCCCTATGATGCTACACGTCTTAAATCAGGGTGAAAATGTAATTAAAAATCTAACTAAAGGTTGTCCAAGATCACAGTCACCATACCCGCACACCACACCACAACACCACACACCCTCACTCCACCACACCCTCACCCTACCCACTCCCTCACCCCACACCCTCACTCTCACCCACTTCCGCTAAATGAAAATACATCTCACCTGACAAAAAACGAAATTTATCTACCAAGTTTTATTAAATTTAGTTCAACCGGTTTTCAGATATTTTATTCAAGCAGACATGTAACAAAGACCCGTCACTCTCAATAACAAAATATTAACAGCATAGGTATAAAAATGAACAAAAACTTTAACAACAATAATATATCATCCATTTGCTAAGATTAAACTAGTCACATATGAACAAGACGGCCCATTATTTAAGGCCACCGTGATATCCACTCTTGTAGATAGATATAATTCTTTCAGTACAATCGTCATATCAGTTAATATTGGTTTATCATGTAATAGTCGGGGTCAAAAGTTCATTGCCTCCCAAATTGAAGCAGTATCGACCCCAAATTGAAGCAGTAACGACACCAAATTGAAGCAGTATCGACACCAAACTGAAGCAGTATCGACCCCAAACTGAAGCAGTATCGACCCCAAACTGAAGCAGTATCGACCCCAAATTGAAGCAGTATCAACACCAAAATGAAGCAGTATCGACCCAAAATAAAAAATAAAACAACACACCCGCACCAGATGACAGCAGGATAAGTTAGACACCTATCCAATTTCACCACAGGGGGAAGAGAACCTTTGTCCGAAACTGTACACACCACCCAAAAAGTATCTGGACGATTTTGTGTTAGACAATAGGACACAACTGTGATTTTGACAACCCTACCGAGACAATAGGAGTTGCAAGTGTTCATTTTGAAACTGATCGAACGGTAAAGAAACTTTTTGGGGGGAGTTTGTGTACATAAGACAGTGCAGGTAAACACGTGATAATAAACCTCGATGCATCTACGGACAGCCCAAGAAGTGCCATGTAAGGCTTATTCCCAGTGAGATTCCCCCCTAACATTATATAGGTGGAATATTAATTCCCGAACCTAACCTAACCTAACCTATCCCCCCACCCCACCCCCACCCCCAGGTAGAGCTTAGGGTGTAATAAGCTGGGGAGTCAAAAGTTTTTGGTGATCATTAACGTTATATTGCCGCCACCTGTGTACAGTAGATGGTCGTGAGAGCACACAGGTGTTCTAACCAATCAACACCTGTCGTAACTCCTGAGACAGGTGTTGTCATGTACAGGAAGAATTAAAAGTTATTCAGCGAGTTATCCATCGTGAATTTTGGATAGTAAGTAAGATATACATTCATACAATTGTCGTTCATTATGTATACAGGGCATACACCAAGGAATCAGCATCATTTATTATGTATACTAACCTAACCTAACCCTGGCAAGTCACGCTTCACAAGATAAGAGCGTCAAGGGGGGCAAAGAATTGTGACAACGTGTGATATCAAGGAGGGGGGTAGGAAGAGGGGATGAGGTGGGGGGATGGGCGATGAGAGGGGTGGGGGATGGGATGGGATGAGAGGGGTGGGGATGATGGGATGCGAGGGGTGGGGAGGGGATGAGGGGTGGGGAGGGATGAGTGGTGGGGAGGGATGAGTGTGGGAGGGAGGAGGGGGTGGGGAGGGATGAGGGGGAAGGGGAGAGGGAGTAAGGAAAGTGTAAAAATAATATCACCCCAGACCTTTAAAAGAGTTAAGTGGGTAATGCATGTTAGGGATGACGAGGGGGCGGGTGTGTTCTCTTAGAGCTTCTTTACATCTGGGTCATTATGTCTCACCACATCACCACCCGCGCTACACCACCCACCACCACCTGTGCACACACACACACACACACACACACACACACACACACACACACACACACACACACACACACACACACACTACCACCCGCCATCAAAGCTGTCATCAATGCCAGTATTCATAAGAAACTCCTGACCCAGTTAACATATGACAACTCTCTCTCTCTCTCTCTCTCTCTCGTTCTAACCAAACATTCAATCATATACTCATCCCTACTTTACCTACTCACCCTGATTCTTATTTTTTTATTTACTGTTTGGGGGGAATATCAACACAACTCAGGTATACAGTCCAGAGGTGTGTAGTAATTAGTAGTGGCGACAGACTGTTCAAGGTGGTCAGATAACATAAAGATTAATATATGCATAAACTCTTAATATAGTAAATTTTTGTACACAGTTCCACGACGTTAAATTTACCAGAGGGAAAATATTTAACACACACACACACACTTCATCCTTGACCACCGACGGGTCAAGACGGGTCAGACGCACCTGGCGCTGCTCAGCAGCAGCCACGCCAACTATTATGTTGGCCCATACCAACTCCCTCCCCTGAACCCTCCTCCCCACCGGAATATCAACAAGTTCTCGCCAGAAGTTACTATTTCATTAGGAAAAGGAATGGAACCAGTGGTGAACAGTGCTTAAATCAGTGAAAAACAACTCGGCAGTTACAGTTGAGTCTTACCCAAGCTAACCTTCACACATTGAGGTCCCAGGTACCCAGTGATAATTCCCCGAGACTCCACGATAGAGAGGCCTGGGATCACACCTTACCCACTTGAGTGAGTGAAGTCCTGTGACAACAGACCACGTGGTGTCCTCATGATGCTACGACACCACGTAGTGAATGAGTTGCTACAGCATCATGTGGAGTTCCTCATAACACCATCTGTGAGGGAATTACTACACCACGTGATGCCCCTCATAACACCGTCTGTGAGGGAATTACTACGCCATGTGATGCCCCTCATAACACCATCTGTGAGGAAATTATTACACCACATCAGGCCCCTCATACACCATCTGTGAGGGAATTACTACACCACATCAGGTCCCTCATAACACCATCTGCGAGGGAATTACAACATCATCAGGCCCCTCGTAACACCATCTGTGAGGGAATTACTACACCACGTCAAGCCCCTCATAACACCACCTGTGAGGGAACTAGTACTCCACGTGATGCCCCTCATAACGCCATCTGTGAGGGAGTTACTACACTACGAGTCTGCTGTTCAACACCTCAGCTCACATGATCTACGTGTGTAAACATTAATCTGTATGTTCACTGTATGTTCCTTCACCTTTCTCTAATGAAGGCTTTTGTTAAACCACCAATGTATGTAATAAGTCATTTATGTCCATTGTCTATTTTCAGCCTTCGGGCTGCAAACTTTTTCAATGAACCGTTAATTATTATTATTATTACACACACACACACACACACACACTGTTCTCTCATACAGCTCCAGATTAAAGGACTCCCTCTCTCACTAACCACTCTCCTTACCTACCTCCCTCCCTCCCTCCCTCACCGACCTTCCTCCCCTCGACCACTCATTGCGTCCCACCCTCTCTCACTGACCATTCTCCTCCCCTCCCTCTCTCACCTCACTCCCTCTCCTCGACCACTCATTGCGTCCCACCCTCTCTCACTGACCATTCTCCTCCCCTCCCTCTTTCACCTCACTCCCTCTCCTCGACCACTCATGTGATGTAGTCGTGGCCAGAATTAGGCTAGGAAACAGACACATCTGGCAAGTTAGTAACGCTGTACCCATACCGGAGCACTCAGCATGTAAACTTTGTGATAAACCTTTAAAGCATACACTTGAACACTATATTATTGAATGTGACACTGTCAAAGACTTCAGGCCACCTGATTTATTGTATCTTGAACTATGTAATTACTTCATTGAATCAGGTGTGCTTGAGGACATTCTTGCTGTTTATCCCAAATTTGCTAGCCCACACTGATTAGTCTTCAATTAGAATATGACTCCAATGTATGTGATCCACTGACCTATATATACTGCTAATGAATATGATGTATTTCCTTCTTTGTGTACGAACCTCTGTCCTGCATGGCAGTGAACAGTGGCATTACCCACATGAATCTGACCTATATATAGTGTCAATGAATATGATGCATTCTTTGTGTTCGAACCTCTGTCCTGTATGGCAGTGAAAAGTGACATTACCCACATGAATCTGACCTATATATAGTGTCAATGAATATGATGCATTCTTTGTGTTCGAACCTCTGTCCTGTATGGCAGTGAAAAGTGACATTACCCACATGAATCTGACCTATATATAGTGTCAATGAATATGGTGCATTCTTTGTGTACGAACCTCTGTCCTGTATGGCAGTGAAAAGTGACATTACCCACATGAATCTGACCTATATATAGTGTCAATGAATATGGTGCATTCTTTGTGTACGAACCTCTGTCCTGTATGGCAGTGAAAAGTGACATTACCCACATGAATCTGACCGACGTATATGTATGTATATATGTATATGTATGTACATGTGTGTGTGTGTGTTTACATATATGTATATGTACTGTCAATGAATATGATGCATCTCTTTGTGTACGAACCTCTGTCCTGCATGGCAGTGAACAGTGACATTACCCATATGAACCTGACCTCTATACATTTATAGTTGTTAATGAATATGATGTATTTCTTTGTGTATGAACCTCTGTCCTGCGTGGCAGTGAGAAGTGATACCACCCTCAGTGTCAAGACCTGACTGAATTACTCAGAAAAAGCAAACTGTACTACAAGCTCTGCCAATAAATTTGTTAAACTAAAAAAATCGACCACTCAAGCGTCCTTCCCTTCCTCCCATACTCCCCGACCTGCACTCTCCCTCCATCCTTTCCAGACCATTCTTCCCTCTCAGTCTCTCTCACCCCCCTCCGACCACCCCTCCCTCATCCCCCCTCCCTCTCCTATCACCCTTCCTCCCTCCCATACTTCCTGAATTGAATTGAATGGAACTATATACAATCGAGGCTCCAGATTATACTCACCAGTCCTATATAATGTGGAACCTAAACTCTACGTAAGTAATACAAGAAACACGAGTAAATATAAAAGCATAGCGGCAATTTTACTGTGAGATTCCATTTCAATTTTGGGACACGCATCCGGTGTGTTCAATGTGAAGGTGAAGGCTACTGTGTGTGTGAGTGTGTGTGTGTGAGTGTGTGTGTGAGTGTGTGTGTGTGTGTGTGTGTGTGTGTGTGTGTGTGTTTGTTTGTTTTCTCTTTCGTGGTTTTATTCTATATACTACTACTAATAATAATAAATAACAAAAACAACAACAATAATAATAATAATTAATAAGGATCACCTGAAGATTCATCACCCCAGCCAGCTCCACCTGAAGATTCATCACCCCAGCCCAGCTTTCTGAAGATTCACCACCCCAGCCAGCTCCAGCTCAAGATTCAGCCAGCTAGCCCACCTGAAGATTCATCACCCCAGCCAGCCCACCTGAAGATTCATCACCCCAGCCAGCTAGCCCACCTGAAGATTCATCACCCCAGCCAGCTCCACCTGAAGATTCACCCCAGCCAGCTCCACCTGAAGATTCATCACCCCAGCCAGCTCCACCTGAAGATCATCACCCCAGCCAGCTCCACCTGAAGATTCATCACCCCAGCCAGCTCCACCTGAAGATTCATCACCCCAGCCAGCTCCACCTGAAGATTCATCACCCCAGCCAGCTCCACCTGAAGATTCATCACCCCAGCCAGCCCACCTGAAGAATCATCACCCCAGCCAGCTCCACCTGAAGATTCATCACCCCAGCCAGCTCCACCCTGGAAGATTCATCACCCCCAGCTCCACCTGAAAGTTCAACCTCCACCTGAAGAATCATCACCCCAGCCAGCTCCACCTGAAGATTCATCACCCCAGCCAGCTCCACCTGAAGAATCATCACCCCCCAGCCAGCTCACCCCAGCCAGCTCCACCTGAAGATTCATCACCCCAGCCAGCCCACAGATTCATCACCAGCTCAGCTCCACCTGAGGAATCATCACCCCAGCCAGCTCCACCTGAAGATTCATCTACCCGAAGCCAGCCCACCTGAAGAATCATCACCCCAGCCCGCTCCACCTGAAGAACCATCACCCCAGCCAGCCCACCTGAAGATTCATCGCCCCAGCCAGCTCCACCTGAAGATTCATCACCCCAGCCCGCTCACCTGAAGAATTATCACCCCAGCCCGCTCCACCTGAAGAATTATCACCCCAGCCAGCTCCACCTGGAAGATTCATCACCCCAGCCAGCTCCACCTGAAGATTCATCACCCCAGCCCGCTCCAGACCTGGAAGATTCATCACCCAGCCCGCCCCACCTGAAGAATTCATCACCCCAGCCAGCTCCACCTGAAGATTCATCACCCCCAGCCAGCTCCACCTGAAGATTCATCACCCCAGCTCCCTCACCCAGCCAGCTCCACCTGAAGATTCACATCACCCCAGCCAGCTCCACCTGAAGATCTCATCACCCCAGCCTGCTCCACCCAGCCAGCTCCTGAAGATTCATCACCCCAGCCCCCAGTCCGCTCCACCTGAAGATTCATCACCCCAGCCAGCTCCACCTGAAGATTCATCACCCAGCCAGCCCACCTGAAGAATCATCACCCCAGCCAGCTCCACCTGGAAGAATTATCACCCCAGCCAGCTCCACCTGAAGATTCATCACCCCAGCCTGGCTCCACCTGGAAGAATTATCACCCCAGCCAGCTCCACCCTGAAGATTCATCACCCCAGCCAGCTCCACCTGAAGATTCATCACCCCAGCCCGCTCCACCTGAAGATTCATCACCCCAGCCAGCTCCACCTGAAGATTCATCACCCCAGCCAGCCCACCTGAAGTCCATCACCCCCAGCCTGGCTCCACCTGAAGATTCATCACCCCAGTCCGCTCCACCTGAAGATTCATCACCCAGCCAGCTCCACCTGAAGATTCATCACCCCAGCCAGCTCCACCTGAAGAATCATCACCCCCAGCCAGCTCCACCTGAAGAATTATCACCCCAGCCAGCTCCACCTGAAGAATCATCACCCCAGCCAGCTCCACCTGAAGAAGAATTATCACCCCAGCCAGCTCCACCTGAAGATCATCACCCCAGCCAGCTCCACCTGAAGAATCATCACCCAGCCAGCTCCACCTGAAGAATTATCACCCAGCCAGCTCCACCTGAAGAATCATCACCCCAGCCCGCTCCACCTGAAGATTCATCACCCCAGCCCGCTCCACCTGAAGATTCATCACCCCAGCCAGCTCCACCTGAAGATTCATTACCCCAGCCCGCTCCACCTGAAGATTCATCACCCCAGCCAGCTCCACCTGAAGAATCATCACCCCAGCCCATAATATAGAATATATTGCAAAACACAAACTACTATATACAAAATACTTTACTCAATATATCAAAATATACGATGCACATTACAATGGGTAGATTAGATAAGGTTAGGTGAGGTGAGGTTAGGCCTGAAGATCTTGACTCCACCTGAAGAATGGTCACCCTGCCAAACTCTGGGGTGACGTTTCTTCAGGTGATCTATTAATGAGAATAACAATAAAAAAACAATTCCGTAAACTAAATAATCTACACCACTGCCTCATAACAAAAATATCCCAGAAAAAATGCAAATTAATTGAAAAAAAATCTAAAAAAAAATCCTTATCGCACCAATGACGACAATACCAATGAAAAACTCCTCCGTGGACCCTATCTCCCTCCTACCTTCATTGACTCCAGCAACTTTGATTAAAAAAATATCGTACATTCCCACCTACCCTCCTCCCCTCCCCGGGCTGTCACGAGCATGGGGGATGGAACGGAGGTGAAGCGAGGCGGTGGTTTCCCTAGTTATCTTTCTCTATGGTGGAAGGAATTTTTTTTTTAAGGGGAACTCGACCAAATTAGTTAAATATGTGGAGGTGGATGACGCGAGTGGTGGTGGAGGTGGGGAGTGTGGTGTCGTGGTGGCGCTAGTGTGGGGAATTGGGAGTGTGGTGTGGTGGTGGCGCTTGGGTGGGGAGATGGATGTGTGGAGTGGTGGTGTGGTGGTGGCGCTAGGGTGGGGAGATGGAGGTGTGTGGTGTGGTGGTGGCGCTAGGGTGGGGAGATAGAGGTGGAGGTGTGGAGTGTGGTGTGGTGATGTGGAGTGTGTGGTGTGGTGGAATGACGTGTGATGGTGAAGGTATGGAGGGAGTGTAGTGAGTGAGTGGTAGTGTAGATGTGTGTGTGTGGTGTGAGGGAGGACAGGTTCCACTTCAAGCCTCCCACACAACAGTCAATGACCAGATACAACAACAACACAGGTTGACTGGCTCCACTACCCACCCACCCACAGCACACACACACACACGCACACACACACACACACACACACTAAGAAGCATCACGCCACCCTCTGGGGCTGCGTGTGTGTGATCCTGGACATTATACACAAGAGCACTTGATTAGACGCGCAGAATGAACTCGACCGTTACCGCCGTGTACCCGCAGTAAAAGTGGTCAAGTGTGTGCCAGATGACCACACCTCCTGCTGTGTGCAGAGGAAACTCACTTTACGGCCACACATTCTTCACCAACTGTTGGGTCTGTGTGACTATTAAGACACGGGGTGTGACGCTGTGTTCAAAACACTTTTCACAGGACCCACAAACTAGGTCGTGTGGTCAGCTCATACCACTAGGCACTGTCGTCTTGTAACGAAAGTGGGTCCCGTAGGCTTGGAGGCGGCAGCACGAATACAACACACTGCAAACTAGGCTTTTTTTCGGCAAAAACGGAGCCAGTGTGGCCGGCACTGCACTTCCCAATCGTAATGTTAGGTAGCCAGTAGATTGAGGATGCCCCTGGTGCGAGCCAGCGACCTTTTGGGACAGGAAACGGTATTCAGTGGGCCGTCACAGCCGAGTTGTCATCTAGTAAACTACACCAAACGCCATTAAGCCTCTCTACACGGTCAGCTTTATAACTCTTCCCACTGCCTCACTGTATTGAGGAGAAATACAATCTTTTAACTTCACTCATCAACTCCCAGTGGAGAACACACCAATACTCACTAGGTCAGGCTCGGCTGAACATGTACTGCTGTCAACACTCCCTACAGCCCCTTTAACACACCAAGTTACATCGATAAAGGATATAACGCACACACCGTGGATGCTGACACCACAGTGACTCATACGCAGGCTTTCCGCTCCACTGCAGCAGCACCAGAGGCTGTGGAGGAGGGCGGGCGTGACTCTGGCGTCCGTGAGTCAGGTGGCACAAGGTGAATCATGCATGACTTTCCCGCAGGATGCCGCCACACAGCGAGGACACGACACCCACCCCTCACCACTCCACCATACACCTACACCTGTTTATATCACCCATGAAACTAACCTCTTGAGTCACACACACACAGAAAAAATACTGAATAAAGTATATATAATATTTCAACACACGTCATACCTTCTCACGGATTACAAGCTGATTCAAGGCCACGTGTGTGTGTGTGTGTGTGTGTGTGTGTGTGTGTGTGTGTGTGTGTGTGTGTGTGTGTGTGTGTGTGTGTGTGTGTGTGTGTGGTGCGACTCTCTCCGTCAAGTCAAGTCAAGTCACACCCTCTCCGTCAAGTCAAGTCACACCCTCTCCGTCAAGTCAAGTCACACCCTCTCCGTCAAGTCAAGTCACACCCTCTCCGTCAAGTAATCCTGACCGTGATAAACAACCCGTCATTGCCCCCGTCACTCTCCCTCTTGGGTAATCAATTGGACGGGCATCTCTCTCAGCCGCCTCAACACTCGATAGAGATAACATTAGTAAACGTGAGAGATATGAGAGATAATGAGAGATAAAGAGAGATAAGGCTTCTACATTACCTCACTATAGGAAGGAGAGAGAGAGAGAGCTGCTTGTTGTGGTCAGTAAACCTTCAACGGGGCTTAAGTTCACCTAGTGTAATATAGGAAGTGGTGGTGATGATATTGTTAGCCAGGGTAAACTTCCGACCGACAGACAGACAGACATACAGACAGACAGACAGACAGAGAGACAGAAAGATAGATAGAGACTAATGACGTAAGTGATAAGAGACTAATGAGGAAGTGAGCAAGAAGTAAACATATCACTACCTACTCTACTTAATGAGGAGGAAGAAGAGGAGAGGAATAAAAGGAGGAAGAAGAGAGGAATAAAAGGAGGAAGAAGAGAGGAATAAAAGGAGGAGGAAGAAGTAGAGGAAGAAGAAGAGAGGAAGAAGAGGAGGAAGAGAGTAAAGGAAGGAGGAAGGGAGTAAAGAGAGAAAGACGAGGAGGAATAGAGTAAGGAGAGTTAGGCGTAGGGGAAGCTTAAGATGAGGAAGGAGGAGCTCTCTCTCTCTCTCTCTCTCTCTCTCTCTCTCTCTCTCTCTCTCTCTCTCTCTCCCACACACACAACCAAACACACACACACGGACCATCATGAGATCAAACGCCACCAAGGTTACAGCCGATTACATAGGATGATAAAATTGGCCAATTGAAGTATGATCCAGCCGTCGGCTTTCATAAATTTATCTAAAGTAATACCCAATAAAATGGTTTCTTGTGGATCAGATTTTGCATATTTTCTTTATTTTCTGTTGTATTTTGTGTATTTTTTTTTACTTTCTGTTGTATTTTGTGTATTTTTTGTATCTTTGTATTTTTTGTGTGTGTAGTAATTTACGATTCTACCTGAGGTCACCAAATCTTGACCCACGTGGATAAGTTGACAGTCAGATGGGCCCCATTGCTTAAATGGACGAGGGAGATCCGGGAGGAGGGAGAGACGAGGGGAGAAGACAGGAGGAGGGGTAGACGGGAGGAGGGAGAGACGGGGGAGAAGACAGGAGGAGGGGTAGACGGGAGGAAGGAGAGACGGGAGGACGGAGAGACGGGAGGACGGAGAGACGGGAGGACGGAGAGACGGGAGGACGGAGAGACGGGAGGACGGAGAGACGGGAGGACGGAGAGACGGGAGGGAGAGACTGGAGGAGGGAGAGGCGGGAGGAAGGAGAGATGCGGGGGGTTCTTGAGAAGAGAGCAGTAAAGGCGGCAGGTGACATACACGGATACGCCATTAGTCTCGAGTACAAACTTCACGCTCAGGTAATTACGTGAAGAGTACCTGTGTTGTCTGGTGGTGGGGTGAAGGAGGGGAGAGAAGGTGTAGGGGGGAGTGAGGGAGAGGAGAGGAATGAGGGAGAGGAATGAGGAGGTGAGGGGAGTAAGGGAGAGGAGAGGAGGAGGGGAGTGAGGGAGAGGGAAGAAGGTGTAGGAGGGGAGTGAGGGAGAGGAGAGTGAGTGAGGCATAAAGGTGAAGTGCAAGATGATCAGGGAGGGGCAGAGAAGGTGAGTGGGTGGATAACTGGGCTGGTGGGTGGGGTGGCGGGTGGGGTGGTGGGTGGGAGAGTTGATGGTGGGCTGGTGGGTGGGAGAGTTGATGGGTGGGCTGGTGGGTGGGAGAGTTGATGGTGGGATGGCGGGTGGGGTGGAGAGTTGATGGTGACTGGTGGTGGGAGAGTTGATGGGTGGACTGGTGGGTGGGTGGGAGAGTTGATGGGTGGGGTGGCGGTGGGGAGAGTTGATGGGTGGGTGGCGGTGGGAGAGTTGATGGGTGTGGTGGGTGGGAGAGTTGATGGGTGGGCTGGTGGGTGGGAGAGTTGATGGGGGCTGGGATGGGTGGGAGGTGGGAAGTTGATGGGTGGGCTGGCGGGTTAATGGGTGGGTTGATGGGTGGGTAGGTGGGTCAGGTAGGCAGGTAGGTGATCAAGACGTCCAGGTGTCACCATATATTCGGGTTATCACTCACTCCTCTCCGCCCATTACCTGCCTCGACTACGCAGTTAGTTTCTTTAAATACAAAAAAATCAGGTCACTTGAAGATTCACCCTAGCCCCCACCCTCCCGTGCTTATTTTACCTGAAGATTAACCACCCTAACGCTAGTATCACCTGACCTGACCTGACCTGACCTGACCTAACCTAACGTACCCACAGTAACCCATAAGTGTGTGTGTGTGTGTGTAAACATCCCCTAAACTCCAGCCTTCCCCTGCAAACACCCCTTTAACTTCTTAAACACCCCTCCTCTGCCCCTTCCCTGCAAACACCCCCCTTAACTTCGCCCTTCCCTGCAAACACCCCCCCTGCCCTTCCCCTGCAAACACCCCTTAACTGCCCTTCCCTGCAAACACCCCTTAACTTCGCCCTTCCTGCAAACACCCCCTTAACTTGCCCTTCCTGCAAACACCCCTTAACTTCTGCCCCTTCCCCTTCTGCACCCCCTTAACTTCTGCCCTTCCCTGCAACACCCCTTCGCCCTTCCCTTGCAAACACCCCCTTAACTTCGCCCTTCCCTTGCAAACACCCCCTTAACTTCGCCCTTCCCTTGCAAACACCCCCTTAACTTCGCCCTTCCCCTGCAAACACCCCCCTTAACTCCACTCTCCCAGCTTATATAAATATCCTACGACCTAAATATTATATTAGGCAAATACAATTAGACAAAAACGAATACACACAGAGTAAGTAAACACCTTTAGCAAATAGCCCGCCTCGTACGTATAATAATAATAGTAGTAGTAGTAGAAGTTGTAGTTGTAGTGGTAATAATAGTAGTACTGGTAGTAATAGTTATGGTAGTAGTAATAATAGTTGTAGTAGACAGTAGTTAATAATAATAATAATGATAATAAACAGTTCCCCAAACACCGAGTGGCGAAGCATTACAATGGCATGCAGGGTAGACTAGTCCATATTACCAAGGACCAAATTTTTACCAAGTGTCAAAAAATTATCCCCTACCAGACTTCAGGCGCCAGACCCAGTGGTTACATTATTCAGCAAGAGACATTGATGTATCTATTAAGTATTGATGATGAGTGTATTTAAGTAGTTATTGAAGAGCAGTAATTAATATCAACATGTGTGTTATTCAGGCCACATCACGGCGCCTGGTCCAAGGTTGTGGGGGGGCAAGGTATTGATGTAATATCCTTGTGGGCAGTGTCAGTAAAGTAGTGTCAGCCAATGAGAGCGCATTAACTTAATAAACACAAGCTGAGCCAATCACCTCTAGCCCTTCATCAAAAAAGCCGAGCCAATCACCTTTCACCTCACTCTTCTCTTCAACAAAACTATTTTAATTATAATCTGATAACAAAATAAGAGATTTTTATCGTAAGGGCATTCTGATACAGTAAACGTGCAGCAATTTCATAACACACGTGGATGGCTGTTCCTGTATTCTCTAGAACATTTTGTGTGTATTTACATCAACACACTGCCAGACATATTTTCCTGGCGATCGAGTGAATGATTGTCTTAAAACAGCAACACTTGCGGCCTCACTTGTTGATAATGTGAGGAGATCTCTTACAAGTGAGGATAATGTTACTCTTTATAACATGAGCATTCACGCCATCACCTGGGAAATGTGTCAAGGAGTTTGTTTACATTTGAGACGTCCTGTATGTGGTCAACTAGTGTCATATTACTACAGAAACAACATACGTGAGGAGACATTGGTGCCCCTGTGTCTGTGTGTGTCTGTGTGTGTGTGTGTGTGTGTGTAACTTAAAATTGTCGACACCAAGCGCCCTGACACACAATTAACATGAAACTACAGAGTGTGGTGTAGGTAAATAACAACAAGAAACCATACTAACACAACACACACCGCGTCTTTCATGTGGTGGAGGTGTACGAGTGGTGTGAAAAACATATTCAATTCATCAACAGAACAAGATCAAATCACCAACAAGGTCACAATCACCAACAAGCCAAAATCACCATCAAACAAGGCCCAAATCACCAACAGTCACAATCACCAACAAACAGCCACAATCACCAACAAACAGTCACAATCACCAAGATGGCCACAATCACCAACAAACAATCCCAAAATCACAGAGACAACCCTTGGACCATTTTAAAACTAACGGATTATGCAAATTAGGTGGACTGATAATATACCTTTGAAAATCACACAATAGAAGCCATGAAAAACGCAATTCATTTAACTCAAGGTGACCCAGTGACTGAACCATGGGCCCTCGAAAGAATCTATTTGAAACACACTACCACATTCAATACCATAATATCCTGACTATAGGGTTAGTTATATACAGACCCTTTGTGAACTCTAATCTGTAATACTTTGGCGTTACCGCTCACAGGATGAGTATGGGATGCACAATAAAGTAGCTCCTGTAAATGGGGTAATTATATGTAAAAACAAAAATATTCGTGAGGTACAGTCCCCTTCACTTTTGCGTTTACAGATGCTAGTTATAATAAATATTCCACAAATCATGATATTGAGATATTTGTTTTAATTTGTTTTACTTTGATTCCATAGTATGTTTATTATTGCGAGTTTCCTTTGTCGAATGTAAACAAACACAAGGCTGCCACACTGCACCTAACCCGACAAGGATAACTATGGGATATTGGACACAAACGGGGAGACGGACGCGAGAGTTAAAATAAATAAAAGGTGACTGATTATGGTGACAATTATGGATCACCTGTTGATTATACACCCTAGTTTATTTCACCTGATGATTACACACCTTAATGTTACCTGGTGGGATTAGGTTAGGTTATCAGGTAAAACACACACACAGAAAGGCTGGGTTAACGAACACTTACTATCACACCACCGCTCTCACCACCACGCCATCACTCTCACCACCACTCCGTCACTCTCACCACCACGCCATCACTCTCACCACCACGCCATCACTCTCACCTCCACGCCATCACTCTCACCACCACGCCATCACTCTCACCACCACGCCATCACTCTCACCTCCACGCCATCACTCTCACCACCACTCCGTCACTCTCACCACCACTCCGTCACTCTCACCACCACTCCGTCACTCTCACCACCACGCCATCACTCTTCACTATCACCCACACCATCTCACCACCATCCAAAATAGAGCCACGAACCACCAAATGGAGGCTATTAACAACAGGTAAACGGCTCGACACACCTGTGTGTGTGAGAGAGAGAGAGAGAGAGAGAGAGAGAGAGAGAGAGAGAGAGAGAGAGACACACACACACACACACACACACACACACACACACACACACACACACACACACACACACACACACACACACACACACACACACACACACACACACACACACACACACACACCTGTGAAAAAGAGACATACATGCTTACCGACACACCTGTCATTGGAGTCAAGAGCAGATGCCACAGCAGCACACGAGGATCCAGACCCACACAGCTTGACCCTGTACAGCACTCAACACCTTCCCTTAATAAACTACCACATACGTGATCATGACTATCATTATGGTCCATCGACGGGCGAAGCAACACGTTCAGGTAACCACGTCGGGATAAGCAGAGAACCCAGGGGTATTCCTTATCCCTCACGTATGAAGCAATTAATTATCGTCTCAGTTACCAGATCGGTTATATATCCACAGCTGGTCAATCACAGGTAGTTAAACTTGTGGGTCTAGCAAGTGCAGGGTGGGAGCAGAGGCATGCGGGTGACCACGGTGGGGCGATAGTGCCAACTGAGTGGGGTGAGTGCCACGCAGGGCCACAACACACCACTGGCACTATGGCACGTACCTCTTCCCTCCCTCCCCTCCCTCGCACTTCAGTTCCTCCATCCCGCCCCCCTTCTCTCCCTCTCTCCTTCCCTTCCTCCCTCTTCTCTACTTCCATTCAGCCCCCTTCCCTTCTTCCCCCCTCTCTCCCTCCCACAACCTCTATGACTTCTGCTCTCTATGAAGTGCACATTAAACTAGCTGCTATCGGCGACAAAATTAAAATTCCCTCCATCTCGTCTCCTTCTTTTCTTCCTTCCTTCCTTCCTTCCTTTCTTCTTCCACGAGATAGTTATTGAAACAATTTATAAATTTAGTTAGAAAAACACACACACACACACACACTAAAAATATTACTGACATGGCTTAGTTAAGTGGGAACTCTTCGTTGTATTTTGATAAATATTGCACTGGCGGACGACGCACTATCATCCCAGATAAGATAAAACAAGGGGCGTCGTGTTTTTTTATCATCTCTCTCTCTCTCTCTCTCTCTCTCTCTCTCTCTCTCTCTCTCTCGCTCTCTCTCTCTCTCTCTCTGTCATTTTCATCTCTGTCTTTCTCATCTGTCTGTCTGTCTGTATGGCTGTCTCAATCTACAGCAAAACTACAGATAATAATAACGTTAAGTAACACTAAATTAGACGCTTTGTGTGTGTGTGTGTGTGTGTGTGTGTGTGTGTGTGTGTGTGTGTGTGTGTGTGTGTAGTTAGGCAGTTGTGTGCATGGAGGGAGGTTCCTTGGTAAGCTTATGACACCTTTAACCTGTTCCTTCCACCACCACAGCTAAATGACACCTTTAACCTGACCCTTCCACCACCACAGCTAAATAACACCTTTAACCTGACCCTTCCACCACCACAGCTAAATGACACCTTTAACCTGACCCTTCCACCACCACAGCTAAACAAAACAAAACACAAAAAACAGCAAAACAAAACACAAAACACAAAAAGAAAACAAAACACTAATAAAAAAAGAAAAAAAAGAATCAAAAAAAGAAAATAATTTAAAACACTTCCGAAATGCACAAGGTTATATTATAGGTCGAGGTTGAATTCTAAGTCCATCAAAACACAAACACCATGAGAGAACACCATTGTCACCATCCTCACATTATAGTCAAGGCATCACCCTAATCTCTCTCTCTCTCTCTCTCTCTCTCTCTCTCTCTCTCTCTCTCTCTGTGTCGATCGGGTTGAGACAGATACCTATGTCATAAGGGAGTGTTATAGTAGCTATCTTGGGTCCATCAGCCCACTTAACCTGTCACCGTGTGTGTGTGTGTGTGTGTGTGTGTGTGTGTGTGTGTTCTCCTTCTACATGATGACACCTCAGCATGAATTTTACACGCACACACACACACACACACCTTTACCCAAGGATTATCCCGATTATCCAAAACAAACGAGTGTTAATCCCTTGATAATATAACCTTACAGTCACAATAATCTAGATAAGAAGTATTTACCCTTCCTAAACAGATAAATTCTTCCATCAGTCAGATCAAGTTAGTCTGATTTATCTTGTTTGATAGATAAGAGTTTCCTTTAGTAAAACAAGTAGGTGGGTATATTATCATCCTGTTCCGTATGTTTGAATCTTCCTTTCTCCCTTACTGAGTCTCCCTTTTCCCCCCTTATCCATGAGTCTCCCTTTCCTCCCTTATCCAGGAGTCTCCCTTTTCCCCCTTATCCATGAGTCTCCCTTTCCTCCCTTATCCATGAGTCTCCCTTTCCCCCCTTATCCATGAGTCTCCCTTTTCCCCCCTTATCCATAAGTCTCTCTCCCCCCCTTATCCATGAGTCTGTCTTTACACCTTAATGAGCCTCCGTTTTCCTCTTACCCACGAATCTCTCTTCCTCTCCTTACTAAGTCTCCCTCTCTCCCTTACTGAGCCTCCCTTGCCCCTCCCTTACCCATGAGCCTCTGAGCATCGATTTAAAGCTTCCAGGAACTAATCTCGGGGAGTCGTCTTAGTAGTAGTGCCTCACCTAACCTAACTTAACCTAACCCACCCGCAAATAATGAACAGGGTGGTTAATGTTCAGGTGATCCAAAATAAATAAATACAAAGAAAGTTCACCTCATAGGTCATTAGCTGGACTCTCTTTGTATTGGTTAAATGAGCAAGACGTGGGCGAGCTAATTAGTGATGGGGGGAAAAGGGGGTGAGGGGGGGTAGAGAAGAGGGTGAGGGGGTAGAGAAGAGAGTTGGAAGTAAAGACAAGAAGAAATACAGAAAACGGAAAGAATAAAGGAAAGGGAAAAGAAAATAAGATGGGGTGAAATATTATGCCGGATACACATTATAAGATCAAGGGATAGGAGGGAGGGAGTGAGGATAGGAGGAAGGAAGGAGGGGGTGATGTGAGTGAGGGGTGTGGAGTGGTTGTCAAATTTGGGTAGGGCATTTGAAGCCTTGTGTAATTGGGTTCCAAGTTCCTTATTACTTGACGGGGTGCAAGTTAGGTAACACTGATTGACGGTGGAGGGAGGGAGGAGGGAGGGAGAGATGGGGTGGTCCTTGGAGGGAGGAGGGAGGAGAGGTGGGGGGTCCTTGGAGGGAGGGAGGGAGAGGTGGGGGTGGTCCTTGGAGGGAGGGAGGGAGAGGTGGGGGTGGTCCTTGGAGGAGGGAGGGAGAGGTGGGGTGGTCCTGGGAGGAGGGAGGAGGGAGGAAGGGAGGGAGGGAGGAGGGAGGGTGGTAGTGGTCCTGGAGGGAGGGAGAGGTGGGGTGGTCCTGGGAGGGAGGGAGGCAGGGAGAGGTGGGGGTGGTCCTGGGAGGGAGGAGGGAGAGGTGGGGGTGGTCCTGGAGGAAGGGAGGCAGGGAGAGGTGGGGTGGTCCTGGGAGGGAGGGAGGGAGAGGTGGGGTGGTCCTGGGAGGGAGGGAGGGAGGGAGGAGGGAGGAGGGGGGTGGTCCTTGGAGGGAGGGAGAGGTGGGGGGTGGTGGGGGGTGGTCCTTGGAGGAGGGAGAGGTGGGGGTGGTCCTGGGAGGGAGGGAGGGAGGAGGGGTGGTCCTTGGAGGGAGGGAGAGGTGGGGTGGTCCTTGGAGGGAGGGAGAGGTGGGGGTGGTCCTTGGAGGGAGGGAGGTGGGGTGGTCCTTGGAGGGAGGGAAGGAAGGAAGGAAGGAATGAGTGGTCCTGACAGCGAGAGAAGGAGGAAGGAGTGAGTGGGAGGGAGTGATGGAGTGTGGGGAGCGAGTGGTCCTGGCAAAAATGGAAGGATAGAGGAGTGTGAGAGCAAGTGGTTTTGGCAGGGAGAGAAGAGTGGGAAGAGAGGAACGAGTGAGTGGGGGGTAGTGGCCCTGGAAGATGGGAGAGTGGGAATAACAGTCGTAGGAGAGGGCGAGTGGGAATGACCGCCTCGATATTAATTGCACCGGGAGAGGGAAGTGTGGAGGTGACCAGTAGAGAGCCCCACAACCACCATTACTCATTCACCCTCCCCTCTCTCTCCTCTCTCTCTCTCTCACACACACACACACACACACACACACACACATTACCTACATACAGACACGTTTTAATGCCTCCTAATTTAAACATGAAAAACGAAAATAAACATAAGCTCCAAATGGAACCAACAGACACGTGGAAATCTACACACCAACCACACCTAGCCACACTAGCCACACTAACTCCACTACCACATGACCACACTGCCACATGACCACACTAGCCACAGGACCACACTGCCACACTAGCCACATAACCACACCAGCCACATGACCACACTACCACACAGCCACATGACCACACCTGCCACACACCATGACCACACTGCCACACTAGCCACATGACCACACTGCCACACCAGCCACATGACCACACTGCCACACTAGCCACATGACCACACACTGCCACACCCACATGAGCCACATGACCACACTGCCACACTAGCCACATGACCACATGACCACACTGCCACACTAGCCACATGACCACACTGCCACACTAGCCACATGACCACACTGCCACACTAGCCACATGACCACACTGACCACACTAGCCACATGACCACACTGCCACACTAGCCACATGACCACACTACCACACAAATATACTAAAAAATATCAGGAAAAAAACACAGATTCGGAAGACTATTTCACGTGAATCCGGTAACAACTTTTTCTCTGACTTAATAGATAACTCGACCTACTGTTTACAATAGATCTGTTTACCGTTGATCTGTTTATCGTTGATCTGTTTACCGTTGTTTGTATACCGGCCCTGATTACATACGTGTTGTAGTGATGTGAACTAGTATGGTGATATGGGAATAAATCTATCTATCTATCTATCCATCTACACGCCTCACACCACGACCCTACAGCAGGAAGATCTTGATACATGGTAGAGTCAGCATGAATACAGACAATACATGGCTACAGTATACATATATAAATAAAGGTATACAAAGTAGGTACAGAGTCAGTGCAAGAATACAAAATATACACAATGTGGGTAATACAACGGAAATACTGTCTAAGCTAATACTAATGGTCTAAGCCAGCCATGCAGTCTTGCCAAGGTTATCACTACATATATTAGATCTACCGGATACGTGAATCATTTCTATTCAACTTAGTGGCCAAGGCTAGGGTGGAGGAGGAGCTGATATGGCAACACTGTTCAGGCCACAGGTGTGAGGCAGCACAGGGTGACAAGACTCACGCTAATGGTATCTTCTCCACCTCCATTATGGCCTCGCCTACTTCTTCTTCTTCTTCTACTCCTCCTGGTGGTCAATATCTTCCCCCGGAGCGACTGTAACAGCGGGATACAAAGGTCACGAGTCAGAGAGTAAACATGCGGATACGGGAGCCATTGTCCCTTCCCTCCTCCATCCCTCACACCCTCCGCCCGGCTGAGTCACACTGACGTCACCACTTGCACACCATCACGAGAAACTGACGTCATCACCCTGTCCAGCCAACCGTCTGCCGCCTCCGTGTCCCACCCTCACTCACACCACTTGTGCTCCTACACTTGACCCTGACGTCATCACTTGTTCCACCAATACAGGAATCATGGCGTCATCAACTTTCTGGCCAATTCCTTTCCAGCTAATACATGGGGTAATTATTAGTGTCAGTAGTTACATAAAACACAAGTGATGCATCATAACTATGCTACAACTCGGCAGTGTTATAAGATCACTATACAGATATCACTATACAGATAACACTATACTAAGATAACACACGAGGCAGGAAGTTATGCTTCTTGGAAAAACAAACTAAAAAATATAATTACAAAGAATATTGACAAGTCTCCCCTCTCAGCCCCTCACGAGTTATGGGTGACCTCTGACCTCTGTAACTCGGCCAAAAAGCCAGACAATTCATATACAGTAATACAATCGGATGTGTTTATTAAGAATACATCAGTTGTCCCAATAATACACAGGTAAACGGTGTAAATAACACAGGTAAACGGTGTAAATATCTCAGGTGAAAGTAATGCAGCGGATCCAACACCACAAAAACAAAACCGTCTAGTTGGCAACACAAGTAAGTAAATATTGAAAATAACAAAAAGAATCCCAGTGAAATTATATATAATAGCTGACCACATTCACGCAAGTACATTCGGTTAGGTTAGGTTGGGTTAGGCTAGGTTGGGTTAGGTTAGGTTAGGTTGGGTTAGGCTAGGTTGGGTTAGGTTAGGTTGGGTTATAATGAACCAGTAAATAATGATGAACTAACACATAATAGAGGCAAGAGGCGCGCCATATTAGTCCTGTGGCGAGATAAAACAACAAATTTTCCTCCTAAGAATAATGTTTACGAACAAATTCAATTTATATACAAAAAAAAAAAAACAGTCCTGAGGATTACTCCAGTTTGTGATTAAATTCAGTTCTCGGAAAGAAGAATTTCCTCCCTCATACTTCCTACACCAGTGAGCATTATTTATAGAACAAATCCATTTACACACGAGTGGTCTTAAATTTCCCTATTCTGGAACACAAGGTGGGGTGTAGAGAGTGTGGCGGGGAGGGGGTATTAAGCAACATACATAAGCTTAATCACCAACAATGGGAGCCACAGAGACATAGCAACCCCCAAACAAACAAACAAACTAACAAACTCGTATTATAATGCTTCAGGGGTTAGACCACTATAAGGATCAAGCTGTGAGGAGGAAGGAAGGGCGACACACACACACACACACACACACACACACACACACACACACACACACACACACACACACACACACACACACACACACACACACACACACACACACACACACACACACAGGGGTGATAAAGGCAGGAGGTACACACGGTGTGTGGCAGGAAAGGTGGGGTGGAGATGAGCAATAATGCAGGGGTGGGGAGGATGGGGGTGCAGAGGATGGGGGTGCAGGGGGAGGATGGGGGTGCAGGAGGATGGGGGTGCAGGAGGATGGGGGGCAGGGGAAAGGATGGGCGGGTGTGGGGAAAATAGTTGAGGGGGAGAAGAAGGGGACAGGGGGGTGGGAGGGAGGGGGGGAGGGGGGTGGGAGAGGAAAAGGGGGGAAGGAAGGAGTATGACAAAAGAACTAAGATAACAATATCACACAAGAGACATGACAATTTGGGAGGATATTTACAACTACAGAGAGGCAATGACTTGGTAACATTTAGCAAGGAAAAAAACCATCGATCAAAACAAACTATTTAATGCAATGATAAAAAATATATAGAAAAGAAAGAAAAGAAAGAAAAGAAAGAAAAGAAAAGAAAAGAAAAGAAAAGAAAGAAGACTACCCAAAGAAAAAACAACAACAACCTGGTTCTACTCTTCTGGGGAGGGGGACTAATGGAGTTAACAGGGTGGAAAGAGGCAGGGGCAGACCTAATTAAAAGGGAAGATTTATCAGATTCAGATTTCAGATTTGACCCCCCAACAGATTTCGGATTTCCCTTGTGCATTACATCACCACAGATACAATGACCTTTGACCTGACCTAAATTAATCAAAGGTTATGTCTCTTGAATATGATAAGCCCAGCAGTCATCCTTCCTCTAAGACGAGATATTGGCGAGGGGAAAATGTGACGGACGGACGGACGGACGGAAGGATGAACAGACGCATGGACGGACGAACGGATGGACGGACGGATGAACAGACGGACGAACGGACGGACGGATAGAAGGACGGACGGACGTGTTGGTTGACGGATAGAAAAAAAAAACCAGTTGGATACATAGAGAAACAAAAACAAGTACTAGTAGACAAAGGTATTTTTATTTGTCGTGGTATAAAACGCAACAGTAAAACAAAAAACAAATAAACAATACAATGACACAACAATAACAACAAAACACAATAAGACAACACACTAAACAAGATAGACAATACACACACACACACACACACACACACACACACACACACACACACACACACACACACACACACACACACACACACACACACACACACACACACACACACACACACACACAGCAGTATTTCAACAGCCTATTACAGTAATACAAACGGCCAACTTCGTCCAACATAAAAGTACAAAATTAATGACTTCCTTTACCTAGCAATTCTTTCACCTGTATCCCTTCATAAGTGACAAAAAAAAGTTATGAATGTTTCTAGAGAATATTTCACTTTATACTTAATATTATCACCTGGTGTGTGTGTGTGTGTGTGTGTGTGTGTGTGTGTGTAAATGATTCAGTGGGCATCTTTATTTAATATTACTTGTATTTGATATTATTAGGAGTTAAATATATTATTATTTTTATATAGTATCTGGTAATGTGTTCCTTAAGACAGACAGACGTACGGACAGACAGACAGACAGACATCCAATCCATCGACCAAGTTTAATTACAATCGACCCAATCATTCACACACACACGCACGCACGCACACACGCACACACACACACACACACACACACACACACACACACACACACACACACACACACGCACATCCTCCCTAACTGCACGGGCGAAGGTTAATGAAAAATAGCGCTTGAGTCAATCGTTCACGGAAGGGGTGTGTGTGGGGTGTAATAGTCAGGTGGTGGGGGTGGTGGGAATGTGGGGGTAGTGGGGTAGTGGGGTGGTGAGTGTGTGGGGGGTAGTGGGGTGGTGGGGGTAGTGGGTTGGTGGGGGTAATGGGTTGATGGGGTAAGAGTGGGGGTGAGGGGTAGTAGGAGTGTGGGGTAGTGCGGGGTTGGGGTGAGAGGTAGTAGGGTGGGAAGAGAGGGAGGGAAGAGAGAGAGAGGGAAGGAAGAGTGGGAAAGAAGAGAGGGAGGGAAGTAAGCAATTAACACTGAACACCGTGACTATGAGGCCCGCCGCCACCTGGTGTTTGTGGTAAATTAACTAGAGGGACACACACACACACACACACACACACACACACACACACACACACACTCCTGCACCCACCATACACAACCAGACAAACAACCATGTATTAGGTAACAACAACAACAATCGAAGGTCATCTAGCAGTTAACAACAACAAGGCCGCCAATCACAACACCAGATGATGTATGACTCAATCACCCACAGGAGTCATGACTATAAATAGGCACTTGAAAAACGGGAATAAACCTTACATTAAAATGAAGGTGCGTGACGTCACATCTCGATAACACCACACGCATAACACCATACACAACACGACGCATAACACCATACACAACACCACACGCATAACACCACACGCATAACACCACACGCATAACACCATACACAACACCACACGCATAACACCACACACAACACCACACGCATAACACCACACACAACACCACACGCATAACACCACACGCTGACCAAGAAGAATTAAGATGATAGGAAACAATGAGTAAGTGGTGTGGTGTGTCCGCCTCCCACAGATCCAACACAGATGTACAGGTGGGAAATATTCGTCCAGGTAAACCAAACAAAATGACGTGGATCCTCCGAAGTGGGCAGGGCAGGAGGGGGGAACACGTACACCTGTTTATTATTGGATTAGAGACATGCTGGCTGCCCCCCCTTTCTGACCCCCCCCCACAACCTCACCTCTCACCTCCTTCTGTACCACCAAGGACACCATCTCTACCACCCCCCTGGCCTCTGTACCACCACCAGTATCATCCCCTGGCCTCTGTACCACCACCACTACCACCACGACCATCACCGCCATCAATATCACCATTATCACCACCATCACCATCAATACCACCACCATCACTACCACCATGACCATCACCATGACCACCATACTGCCTGAGGCCACTACAAGGAGAACCTGAGCCACCACAATGCAAGGCTTATCAAATTCCTTACTGACACGACGGGTTCTGCCTGCTAATTCAACCCCCCTAACCCCTCCCTACCATCACCCCCCCCCCCTACCACCACACCTCCCTACTACAACTTCCACACCCCTACCACCACCACCACCACCACCTCTATACTACCACTACCACACCCCCCTACCACCACCACCGCACCTCTTACTGTCTGTCACAACTCAAAGATCCTCAATACCTCCTTCCTCCGCTTCCTCCATGACACCTCACCTCTACCTCCGCTTCCTCCATGACACCTAAACTACCTCCTACCTCCACTTCCTCCATGACACCTCACCTACCTCCGCTTCCTCCATGACACCTCACCTCTACCTCCACTTCCTCCATGACACCTCACCTACCTCCTACCTTCACTTCCTCCATGACACCTCACCTACCTCTACCTCCACTTCCTCCATGACACCTCACCTACCTCCTACCTACACCACCTCCTCACCTTTCTAATCCATCCTCTTCTATACTCCTCTTTATTCTAATTCCCTTTTCCATTATTCCCAAAATTTCTCTCATCTCCCCCAACATTAACTCTCTCTTCTCTTTCTTTGGTTCTCCCTCTTTCTCCTATTCCTTTCTTCTTTCCCTAACCCTCTCTTACCCCTTCTTCCACCTACGGGCTGGCGGTGGTCAACTGGGCTTCTGTTTTGGCTCATACCTTATATAACTTATATTAATATTGGGGACAAGTTCTAATGAGCCTTAATGTTTAGGGTTAGGTTAGGGTAGAGCCCATCAGAGGTGAAGCCCATGTGATCTACAGCAGTTCAGCACCCAAGCTCCTCTCCTCCCTGATAAACCTCTAAAGCATACACTTGAACACTATATTATTTATTGAATGTGACACTGTCAAAGACTTCAGGCCACCTGACTTATTGTATCTTGAACTATGTAATTACTACATTGAATCAGGGGTACTTGAGGGCATTCTTGCTGTTTATCCCAAATTTGCTAGCCCACACTGATTAGTCTTCAATTAGAATATGACTCCAATGTATGTGATCCACTGACCTATATATACTGCTAACGAATATGATGTATTTCCTTCTTTGTGTACGAACCTCTGTCCTGCATGGCAGTGAACAGTGGCATTACCCACATGAATCTGACCTATATATAGTGTCAATGAATATGATGCATCTCTTTGTGTACGAACCTCTGTCCTGCATGGCAGTGAACAGTGACATTACCCACATGAATCTGACCTCTATACATATATAGCTGTTAATGAATATGATGTATTTCTTTGTGGATGAACCTCGTCCTGCGTGGCAGTGAGAAGTGATACCACCCTCAGTGTCAAGACCTGACTGAATTACTCACAATAGGCAAACTGTACTACAAGCTCTGCCAATAAATTTGTTAAACTAAAAACTCCCTGTATAACCTCTGACCACCACATGACTCCATCAACATACTAGCGGTGGTGGGCGTGAGGACTGGCCACTATCAAGAGAGGATGGGTGTGTGGAGGCTGTGTTGAGGGTGTGTGGGGGTGTGTGGGGGAAGGGGGTGAGTACATACGTGCTTGAAGAGGGGGTGAGGGGCGGTGGTGTTGGCGTGGCACTGACCTTGGCCTCCCCTCCCCTCCCCTCCTCCTCCTCACCAAGTACCTCTTCACTCTTCCTACTTATATCGGGGAAAACTGATACATTACCTTATATTATAGAGAGTGGAGGAAGGAGAGGGAAGGAGGAGGAGAGGGAAGCAGTGGGGTAGTGGAGAGGGAAGAGGGGGATGAGAGGGTAATAGAGGAAGGAAGGATGAGGAGGAAGGGGAAGGAGAGGGAGGAGGAGGAGTAGAGGGATAGGAGAGGGAGGAGGAGAAGTAGAGGGAGAGGAGGTGGAGGAGGCGGGGGACTAGTAGGGGGGTAGGAGGAAAAAGAGGAAGGAGGAAGATGAGAGGGTAATAGAGGAAGAAGGAAGAGGGAGAGGAGGGGGAAGAAAGAGGAGGTAGGTGGAGAGGGTGAGTTTCTCCACATGAGACTGGTAATTTCGTCTTCATACATCATAAATTATTATACATTTCTTTAATACAGTTCATAAATTATCTCAAGTCAGTTCAAGGTGTACATTCTACCTGACTTAAAATAGACTTTTTCCCCAATCAATCACGTTATATTTCCCGATATATTTCAATACATTTCATATATCTCCCCCCCCCCCAGTACAGTTCTTTAATACAGGTTAAAAATAATGTATATGTATGTTCCTAATGCAAGGTATATCTCAATACATTTCATACATTATTTCCCAAATGCTGTATATTTTCTTCATACATTTCCTAATATATCCAAATGCAATATATTTCTTAATAAATTCAATATATATTTCTCAATGCAGTATATTTCCTCATATATTTCACAATACATTTCTCACCGCTCCACGTACCATGCAATACATTTCATACAATATTTCCCAACGCGGTATATTTCTCACCCACACGCTGGACATAAATGGAAGTTATATCATTTTCTCATCACGATTTTAAAGAAGCCAGCTCTCCTATCTCTTTCGTCATCCTGAAGATGGCTGTCTGCCTCCATGCATAGGTCGTCCTTCACCTTACGGATCCTTCAACAAGCATTAGAGAGCTAAAAAACATCATTGGTATCTCTATAAGTGTCTGACGTTATCCTCGAAGCATTAAATAGCTCACGTCATCCTCGAAGTATTAAATAGATCATATCATCCTCGAGGTGCCAAAAACTTCACGTCATCTCCTTGAGGCAATAAATATTTCACATTATCCTCGAGTTATTAAATATCTCACGTCACCCTCGAGTTATTAAATACCTCACGTCACCCTCGATAAACCAAATACCTCACGTCACCCTCGATAAACCAAATACCTCACGTCACCCTCGATAAATCAAACCAAATTATATATAAAACCAAACCAATTAATTGATGATGGTTTAATTAACTCGCCTGAAAGTTTTATGTTTTTTACTCCAACAAAAACAACAACAAACATAATTATATACCGGCTTTACAACAACAACAACAAAAACAACAATTATAGTCACCTGAATCACCTGTCACCTGGACCACCTATCACCTAAACCACCTATCACCTGGACCACCTATCACTTAAACCACCTATCACCTGGACCACCTATCACTTAAACCACCTATCACCTGGACCACCTATCACCCTGGACCAAATATCACCTAGATCACATATCACCTGGACCACCTATCACCTGGACCACATATCACCTGGACCACCTATCACCACACAAGACTCCAGATAATCAAACATCAGATGGAAGCGGACTCACCTACCCTAGTCAATCCCCTAACCTTCCCTCCTCACCTTTTAGCACAGGTGAGAGAAGACCTCATTAAGTTACCTCACCAATTATACCTGGCAACCTTTACCTCTTAGCACTGGTGAGAGAAGACCTCATTAGGTTACCCCATAAATTATACCTGGCGATATTAGCATCATTTTTGTTATCATACACCTGTCATTATTATCCTGTGTAATGGGTCTCAGGGTAATAAAAACTGCCATGAAATTGAGCGGATTAATCCTTACCTGGCTACATGACCCAAATGCCCCCAGGAATTGACCCCCATGTATGTATGTATGTATGTATGTATGTATGTATGTATGTATGTATGTATGTATGTATGTATTTATGACCTAAATAAATAGTCTCCTATAAAAGTCCTGTCCCATCTCTTCCCGAATCCCGAGAGATTTAGACACGTGAATCCGAATCATTTATGGAAAGAATAAAACGAGTCATTCCCTCTTCCCTCACAGGCATAACATTACGTCATACATAAACATTCACCTGTAATTAAACATCATTATCTATCAGTAATTACCCCCTGACGTTTGATATATATACAATGTTATATGTTATCCAAGGGGTGTTATTGGACCTAATGATTGCTCTTTAAGGTGTAATTATCTAGTTCTGGAGTTAATGGATAAATAGCAAGATTACATAGTGATATTTACCGTGGAGGAGGAGGAGGGGGTGGAGTGGAAGGGTGTGGAGTGGAAGTGGAGTGGAGGAGGGGTGGAGTGAGAAGGTGGGTGGAAGAGGGGTGGAGTGGGGGAAGGGGGGTGGAGTGGAGGAAGGGGGTGGAGTGGGGGAGAGGGTGGAGTGGGGGGAGAGGATGGGAGGAGGGTAGGAATGGAGAATGGAGTGGGGAGGTAGAGTGGGGGGGGGGTGGAGTGGGGAAGGGTGGAGTGGAGTGGGGGGGTGGTGGGGGGGTGTGGGTGGGGAAGGGGTGGGAGTGGGGGGGTGGAGTGGGGGGAAGGGGGTGGGTGGGGGAAGGGGGGGTGGAGTGGGGGAAGGAGGGTAGAGTGGAAGGGGTGGAGGTGGGGGGAGGGGGGAGTGAAGGTGGGGTGAGAGTGATGGAGGGATATAGGCTGACCTTGTATGACGACAGGGTGAAGTACTACATTACATTACATAACACACACACACACACTTCCTCCCCTCCCACACACACACACACACACACACGTATCTACAACCTACACTGATGCCATTACCCCCACCTCCTCCACCATTCCCCCTCATTGCCCCCCCTACCCCTTACCCCATTATCCCCACCCCTTCCCCCATTACCCCCTACCCGGCCACTTAATAATCTCGGTAATGTATTGAACAAACTGCACAGGTGAACAAATTATGTGGGTCATATTTCTATTGGGCATAAAAGAACTGGGGCCTAATAAAAATGTGATCTAATAGAACTGGGGCCTAAAAGAACCGGGGCCTAAAAGAACCGGGGCCTAAAAGAACCGAACCGGGGCCTAAAAGAACCGGGGCCTAAAAACCGGGGCCCTAATAGAACTGGGGCCTAAAAGAACCGGGGCCTAAAAGAACCGGGGCCTAATAGAAGTAAAACCTATTCACTAATCACCACCACCACCCCTCACTCCCCTTCTCTCCCCCCCTCCCCCCGGTAACTGTGGATAATAACAGAACCCAACGCGTTATATAGTAGAGTCTCTGTGCAATTTGTGTGCCATTTTGGTCGCCATATAAATACGTCGTAAGGTAAGTGAGTCAGTGAGAGAGGCTAGCCAGCGCCGTCTATTTTAGGGGAAGAATTGAACACGGGGAGATTTTGTATTACCGCTGATTCATAGTTCCTCTGCCTTTCTTATTCTTCTTCTTATTATTATTCTTAAATTCTTCTTCTCCTTAAATTCTTCTTCTTCTTCTTAAATTCTTCTTCATTTCTCCTTCTATATTCAATCATCTTCCTCCTCCACTTCTCCTCTTCCATTATTAAACCATCTTCCTCCCTTTCTCGCCCCCCCCCCTTTTCTTTGCTTCCTCCTACGTCCTGTTTTCTCTCCTCCCTTCCCTTCCTTACCCTCCTCTTCTCTATCCTCAACCTACTCTCACCCTACTGCATCACACCCTCTTACCACCACCACCACCACCACCACCACTACTACCACTACCACCACCACTACTACTACTACTACTACCACCACCACCACCACCACCCACCACTACTACTACTACTACTACTACCCACCACCACTGCTACACTACTACTACTACTACTACTACTACTACTACTACCACCACCACCACCACCACTCCTTCAGCCACTCCTTCAGTACCAATGGATCGCCTACGTCAGTGTCATGTGGGTCCATGATCTTGTTACTTCATGGACTGTATTCATTTCTACTGCCTCTCTCTCTGTGTTTCTCTTCTTCGGCTTCCTCTCTTTCTCCCCTTTTCGCTCTCTTTTTTCTCTTCCTCTTTCATTCTTTCACTCTTAATGTCCTCTTCTCCACATACGAGAGAGAGAGAGAGAGAGAGAGAGAGAGAGAGAGAGAGAGAGAGAGAGAGCTTGTTTGTCATGTCTTTGTGTTATCTATCTATCTATCTATCTATCTATCTATCTATCTATCTATCTATCTATCTATCTATCTATCTATCTATCTATCTGTCTTCGTACATTGAATTTAATTGAAACAGTTTATTTAGCCATGAAAACACAGATACAGACTGGATAATAATACCAATATTAACATGGCTGAACCAGTTGAGAACCTGAGCTGCACCTGATATACACTATACATTTATCTCAAGGAAGTATAATGTAATATTTAGTAACATCTGGAATAGTACAATAGCATGGTGGTAATATGAACATCTCATAATGTTACCACAGTTATCACTTCAATATGTATTTTATATTTAAATAGTCATCGGACTTACTTATAATAGAGCCAGAGGACTTACTTATAACAGAGCCAGAGGACTTACTTATAATAGAGCCAGAGGACTTACTTATAATAGAGCCAGAGGACTTACTTATAATAGAGCCAGAGGACTTACTTATAACAGAGCCAGAGGACTTACTTATAACAGAGCCAGAGGACTTACTTATAATAGAGCCAGAGGACTTACTTATAACAGAGCCAGAGGACTTACTTATAATAGAGCCAGAGGACTTACTTATAATACAGCCAGAGGACTTACTTATAATAGAGCCAGAGGACTTACTTATAATAGAGCCAGAGGACTTACTTATAACAGAGCCAGAGGACTTACTTATAAAAGAGCCAGAGGACTTACTTATAATAGAGCCAGAGGACTTACTTATAATAGAGCCAGAGGACTTACTTATAATAGAGCCAGAGGACTTACTTATAATACAGCCAGAGGACTTACTTATAATAGAGCCAGAGGGGGGTGTGGGGGGCTGGCTCCACCTTGACGGTCTGGTCGGCTCCGGGCAAGATGGACACATAGCGTGGTCGACTCTTTCCCTCTCGCATCGTACAGTATACTGTCTCCCTCACCTCTATCTCTCTCACTTTCTCTCTCTCTCTCACTTTCTCTCTCTCTTTTTCTCTCACTTTCACTATCTGTCTCTATTTTCGTTCACCGCAAGTTCAGTTTTTTTCTTCTTATACTTTGGTCAATGAATTCTGTGGAAAAAAAAAGTCTTGTTCACTACGATGAAAAGTCTTGTTCAATTACGGTAAAAAAGTCTTGTTCAATTATATCTTACGGTAAAAAAGTCTTAAAGTTGTGTTTTGTAAAGACTTTCAACTCTATGGTGTTGCAGGTTACAACACACCGCCATTGTCCACAACACCTGCGCTTACGATCAATAGGTCTATCTATCTATCTATCTATCTATCTATCTATCTATCTATCTATCTATCTATCTATCTATCCATCTAGCTGTTACGTTGAAGTTGTTTGTGGTGGTACCTAACCTAACCTAACCTAACCAAATCAATGTTGTTATAAGAGAAGCAATGACGCCATCTCTAGGGAAAATCAGTAAACCAGTGTGTCAAATTTTTCTTCTGAGACACCCTGTAGTGGTTAATAATTACAGGGCCAATCATAACTTTAGAAAATAATAGTATGACACACTGAGACATTGCTCACAAAAATATGAGCCAGTTATAAGAGGAAGAGGAGGAGGAGCCAGTTATAAGTGGAAGAGGAGGAGGAGCCAGTTATAAGTGGAGGAGGAGGAAGAGGAGCCAGTTATAAGTAAATGAGGATGAGGAGGATCCAGTTATAAGTGGGGGAGGAGGAAGAAGAGCCAGTTATAAGTGGAAGAGGAGGAGGAAGAGCCAGCTATAAGTAAATGAGCATG
>NW_024731829.1:625000-682500 GCF_018991925.1 Homarus americanus | reverse complement strand
CCAGAACTCCCCCTCCCCCATGGGTCCACCACGCCTTACGCCGCTCTTTTCGCACCCGCCCCCCCCCTCCTCCTCCAGCTTCTAGAAGACCTTCACATCCGTAATATCACTGGGTTTTCCTCTGGCACCTTCTGACCCCCACCTCCTCCAGGGCCAACCATCACCACCCTCCTCACTGTGTACTCCACTTAATAATAACAACCTCGTAATTATTGAACTGCTGCACTTCAGGTGATGAATAATTCACCACGTGTTTCTACCCTTTTGTCTTTATCTCCAACTTAGCTGAAGTACACCTAACCTAACCTAACCCCTCCAAGAAGCATAAGGACGTATTCAACACACACACACACACACACCCACACAGCCCTCAACACCACACCCGCCCTCAACACCCACACACCCTCAACACCACACACACCGCCCTCAACACCCGCACTTACCCAACACCCACACACACCGCCCGCAACACCCCACACCGCCACCACACAGCACCCCACACACCGCCCGCAACACCCCACACGGCCCTCAACACCCACACCGCCTGCAACACCCACACCGCCCATAACACCCACACACGGCCTCAACACCACACACCGCCTGCAACACCCACACACACCGCCTTAACACCCACACACCACCGCAACACCCACACACCGCCCACAGCACCCACACCGCCACCAACACCACACACCGCCTGCAACACCCACACCACCCAACTAACACCCACACACCGCCCTCAACACAGCATCGCACACCCTTCCTCATCGTGATCAGACTGCAGCACGTTCACGCCCACACAGTGTAGACACAGACGCCCACCTGCCACCATCAGCCTACAAACAGACAGTATTTTCGTCGTGTCCTACTTGCTGGTTTAGCCCCTCCCCTCGCCCATAAACACACCCTCCCTCCTTTACAGACCACCCACCCACCCACCCACCCAATCTCAGCTATTACTCGGGGTGAAGTATGACGATGATCCAGCGAGGACAAAATAATAAGGATTATTTTTTAATGATGTGTGTGTGTCATCTTCACCTACTCACACATACACCCCACACTCACACATAAACGTACACACCCCCCCACACACACACCTACACACCCACATACATAAACCCACACAACGTATTTCGAAAACGGCACCATCAATCACTGCTCACCCACACACACACAACATATATCCCGGTGTAATTTGCATATACAGACGGTAACCATTTTGGCCAAAGTTTGTCAGGGTTGTTCGCCTACTACAACACACTGGTCTTGACAGCTGAAGGTCAGACCGTTACCAAACTGGCCAATATACTGTAAACACATACATACATACATACATACACACCAGCTACAGGAGACGCCCACTAGTCTACACAATAGTTAATTACTTGTACATGGTGGAAAGGATATGGGAAGGGGGCGGTGGAAGAGACGTAGATGAGGTAAGGGAGGGAAGGGGAGGAGAAGTTGGTGGGGGAAAGGGAGGGAAAAGGGGGAGTTGGGTGAGAGAAAGAGAGATAGAGGAGGGAAATAGAAAGATAGGGGAAAGAAGGGGTAGTTCAAGGGAGGAGGAGGGAGGAAAGGGGAGGGGAGAGAGGGAGGTAAACAATATAAGCTACAAAGTGAGGGGGCGAGACACAGGTACATAACACCTGTAAGTACCTTAATTAACAAGTGAGAGGGAGGCAGAGAGCAAGCAAACAAGGGAGGAAGAGAGGGAGTAAAGAGGGAGGGTAAGGAGAGGGAGAGTATGTGTGGGAGGGAGGAAACGAGGAAGCGTGGGAGGGAGGGAGGCCAGGAAGGGAGGGAGAGAGAGACCTAGATACAGGGACAAGACCAGTCACAACGAGATGGTCTCCCTAAAAAAAAAAAAAAAATCCCTGCCCTTGAAAGATAGATAGATAGATACAGAGATAGATAGATAGATAGATAGATAGATAGATAGATAGCATTCAGTTATCCCTTCAGTTGGTTCAGCTTGTACAGAGACATCTTGTGTACAATAACCCAAACTAATAATAATCTCCCAAGATAATCCACACAATAAACTGACGAGATTATTAAGATAATTACTAAACTAAATGGATGTTTGTGTTGTTTACAGTAAATGTTCGATATAATCCATGAATTATCGCGTAATGAAGAACAAATCCGGTGATATTGTATTATAATTCAGGATAATCCAGTAAAATTATAATAAGAGACTATAATGGAAACTTGGGAAATAATCGCCCATCATGATAATTGGTGATAATCTAATAAGAGCTATAACACTTCACTATATATCTGAATAATTAAATGATAATCGTAGCTAATATTGTGATAATTGTATATAACTAACTGTAATAGAAGACAGATAAATAAAAAGAGTGGTGATAATTTCATATAATCCAATAATAATAGCAAAGGTGGGTGGTAGGGGTGAGGGGCAGTAGTAGGGGTGGGGGAAGGTGAGGGGTGGGGGGCGGTAGGGGAGGGGTGGGGGCAGAGGGTGAGGGGTGGGGGCGAGTGGGGTGAGGGGTGGGGGCGGTAGGGGTGAGGGGTGGGGGCGGTAGGGGTGGGGGCGGTAGGGGTGGGGGCGGTAGGGTGGTGGTGGGATTATTCCTCCCTTAATGACTTAATGACCCAGAAAGGTCACCCGGCAGTCCCAGGAAATGGTCGACCATGATGGGGAGGGGAGAAGAAAGGGGGGCAGGAGGAGAGAGAGGGAGGGAGGGAGGGAGGGAGGGAGGGAGGGAGGGGAGGGAGGGAGGGAGGGAGGGAGGGAGGGAAGGGAGAGAGAGAGAGGGGAGGGGTAGGATAAAGAGAGGGTAATAGAGGGGAGGAAGAGCGGGAAGTAGGAGGGGGGGAGAAAGAGAGGGAAGAGAGGGGGGATAGAGGGGAGGAGAAAGAGAGAAGAGGTTGGGAGGGAGGGGAGGAGGAAGAGTGGAGGGGGAGGAAGAAGAAGAGTGAGGGGTTAAAGAGTAACATGAAGAAGATATGGGAAATAGAGAGGGACACACACAGCAAGGTTTGGCAGCCAACTAATGCACCACCCTCGTCATCGCCACCTCCTGCCATCAGCAGCCCCCCGCCCAACTCGCGCAGTCCGCCACTACAACAAAATTCAGCCCATAAGAGCCCGCACCGATAGATATAAGAATAGCACCATCCCATCTATTGTTAAAATAATAAACAACTCCTGATTTATGTACTGTACAGACCTGTAAATGTATTCAACGCATATTATATCATTATGTCTAAATCAAAAGTAAGTTTGTATATTTTCAGCCACCGGCTGCAACTCTATAAATAAACCGTTTATTATTATTATTATTATTATTATTATTATTATTACACATACACACTGAAGGGAAGGGATCTTTTAGCTCCATGTGTGGGAAAGACATGAAGCTGCTAAGATGCACCAACACCCACATATGGTACAGTACAACTTGTTTTTCGTATGGTGAGAGTAGACAAGTATCCTCAGAGGGGGGAAGAGGAGGGGACAGGGGGAAGGAAAAGGGGGGGGAAGGAGGACAGAGAAGGGAATGAAAAAGGAAAGAGGAGGGGGCAGGGGGAGGAAGAAGGGAGAGGGGAAGAAGGGGAGGATGAAGGGACAAAAAGGGAGAAAGAGGGAGGAGGTATCCCTTTCAAAACACATTCCTCATTTATATCAAGGCCATTACTATTCCCTAAGTATTACACCAGATACACTCCCAATTACACCTTACCTGTAATACCTGACGCTAATTACAAAATAACACGCACTTATTACATTCCTATTCACATCCAGGTAATTACTAGATGTTCAGTTACCCCCCAAAAAATATCTATACAAATTGTGTTGAAAAAATATGACACTACGGGCGAAGAATTTTGACAACCCTACCGAGACAACAGGAGTCACAGTGTTCATTCTGGAATTCATCGTTCACCTCAAGTCACGATAGTTTTTTTGAGTGAATGTATACAGCTTGATTAATATAGTTTTCTAAATATACATCGTTTCAATAACACTGTAGTCAAGGTAAGAACTGTATAATATTTGTATAATTAACTGTATTCAAGGTTCCAACTGTAATTTGAGTTTCACTGTACCTGTAATTTATAATAAACTTGTAGTTGTGTTTATTTTCCTAAAGGTGAAATGCCTGTGTAATTATCCCTGTCTCCAGTAACCATGTTGTTCAAATAACTTAATTGGTTGTACACAGTCGTTACGTAAGAGCTCTCAGTACAGGTATGTGGGGGAGGTAAGGGTGGGGAATAGAGAGGAATGGTGGAGGAGGGGGATGGGGGATAGGGGGAAGGGGTGAGGGAAAATGGTGTAGGGGAATAGAGAGGGAATGGTGGGGGAGGGAGGTGGGGGAATAGAAGGGAAATGGTGGGGGAGAGGGGGAAGGGTGAGGGGAAAATGGCGGTGGGGAACAGAGGAGATGGTCTGGGAGGGGAGGTGGGGAACAGAGGGGAGATGGTGGGGAGGGGGAAGATGGGGGAATAGAAGGGGAATGGTGGGAGGGAGAAGGTGGGTGAGGGGAAAATAGTGGTGGGGGAACAGAGAGGGGAATGGTGGGAGGGATAAGGGGTGAGAGGGGGAGAGGATTGTGTGTGAGGGTGCCAAGGTCGAGTGTGTCTTGTTTACTATAATTACTATCCCAAGAGGGTTGTTTATCTGCTTACTACGTGACGATGGTGGTAGTGGTGGTGATAGGGATGGTGGTAGGGGTGGTAGTGGTGGTGATAGGGGTGGCGGTGATAGGGGTGGTGGTAGTGGTGGTGATAGGGGTGGTGGTGGTGATAGGGGTGGTGGTGGTGGTAGCAGTGGTGGTTATAGGGGTGGGAGTGGTGGTGACAGTGGTAGTAGTGGTGGTGTTTGAATGGTGATAGTGGAGGGAGGACAGTGTTTTCCAAGGACAAGCAGTATAGACGAGGGATATACACGGGCTGATGATGGTGGCTATAACAGCTCACATTTTGCCACCATGAAGTCTTCCAAGAGTTCATACTATCACACACCTTAGCGTAGATAGGTGTGACAGGTGAGATAGGTGAGACAGGAGTGACAGGTGAGCCGAGAGAGTAATGCTTATGGTGGTGTGGGGGAAGGGGGGAAGGTGGTATAGTGGTGTCTCGAGGCGTGATGACAGTGACGTTAAGAGATTGTTGTGACGATTACGATCGGTTTTTAGAGAGAGAGAGCCACGCCCCTCTACCATGTGTTGACCTACATTACTCCCAGAGTCCACACACACCACAACAAAGTATCACTACATAATTGTAAACAAACACACACACACACACACACACACAGAGGATCTAAACACCATAACGTCTTATCACACTAATGACAGCCCTAATTAATGCCCTCGTTACCTAACCTGATCTCACATGACGTCTCAAACTGTCATAGCTTAGACCTGACCTATCCCAACCTAATCTAACATGACCTGACCTACCCCAACCTAACCTATCATGATCTATCCTACCCCAACCTAAACTGAATTGAACCTAACCTATCCCAACTTAATCTGACTTGACCTGACCTATCCCAACCTAATCTGACTTGACCTGACCTACCTAATCTAACTTAACCTGTCCTACCCCAAACCTAATCTAACTTGAGGTGAGCTATCCCAATCTAATCTGGCTTGACTTAATGTAACTGACCTGCAGCAATATTAAGGACAGGTGTTGATAGCTGCCAACTCACCTGCCCAGAGAGACACTTAGAATCGGAGCAAACAGAACCCAGACACCTCCTTCCCCTCCCCGTCTCCCCCTTGTGCCTTTACTTCACACTTCCCCTTCCCCCCCCTCCCCTTGTGTCTTCACTTCAGATTTCCCCTCCTACCCCTCATTTCCCCTTTGTATCTATTTCAGACGCCCCCCTTCTCCCCCCTCCTCCCCCGTGTCTACACTTGCTGCCAATTCCACCAATCTTGATATAATTTTCTCCATAATATTGCTGGTGTCTTGTACAACTGACAAATATATTTTTACTATTTTACCAAACTAATAAACCACGTGTTAAAACGGAGTAAACTAACCCCCCCCCAAAAAAAAACCCATCTAATGAATGTTAAATAAACCCACCTGAAGTAGGTTTGAATAGTACATTAAAACTAAAAATAAAACCTATATGTTAAAAAGAGGTAATTTAATCCCTTCTAGAAAAAATACTTTAAAACAGTTCCTCAATCAGGCAAATGAAGTTAACATATCTATTAAACCAACCAACCAACCAACCAACCAACCAACCAACCAACCAACCAACCAATCAACCAACCAACCAACCAACCAATCAACCAACCAACCAACCAACCAACCAACCAATCAAACACCTCAGCCACCACCACCTCCATAATTTAACCCACACTAAAGGTTATGGGCTGAACTTCAACAACACGGAGCTAATACAGTGCCCGACATCCTGCTATACTGAACACCACAACAGTAAGAGTTTATTCTTAGGTGTTGTAATGTATATATATATATTGTAAATAACATATCACTAACACAAATGGTTAATAACAGAACGGGGAAATATTATAAAGCTGAGAGATATTACAACCTGGAATTAAGATAGATACTGGTAGAATACTCAAGACACTATTAAAATTGCCATACCATTTCTCCTAAAAATGTACTTTTTTAGGGATATCTGATTTTTTTTTGGGGGAGGGGGGGGGGATATCAGACTTTTTTTTAGGGAATATCTGATTTTTTAAAGGGAATATCTGACTTTTTGGGGGGGAATATCAGACTTTTTTTTAGGGAATATCTGATTTTTTTAAAGGGAATATCTGACTTTTTTTTAGGGAATATCTGAGGTTTAGGAGGGTGATTGAGGTTATCCACCCTTGAGTACGAGGACTTTAACCCTTCCATTGAGTACGAGGACTCAATCCCCTAAGTACAGTACCATCATAAGGATATAGGAGATAGGATTACAAAACGATTCAAAGGGTTAAGTCCTCGTATTCAAGGGGTTAAGTCCTTCTATTCAAAGGGTCAAATCTTCATATTCAAGGGGTTAAATCTTCATGGGGAGGGAGGAGAGCCAAAGTTAACATATCCTCAAAGCAATGGTCATAAAATAGCGTTAACCCTTTCCTACAATACTAATTTCCCCTGGCATCTTTACGGATGAGTTCAATGAATTTCAAAATAAACACAGCGACTCCCGTTGTCTCGGTAAGGTTGTCTCAAAATCCTCCGGCAGCTGCGTTATATTATCAAACACAAAAGGGTAAAGATAATTTTTTGGGCGCGTGTGTATAAGGGGGGTGAGGGAGCTAGTGAAGGAGGGGAGCTAGTGAAGGAGGGGAGCTTAGTGAGGGTTAGTGAGGGTGGGTGAGGTGAGGGTGAGGTGAGGTAAGGTGAGGGTGGGTGAGGTGAGGTGAGGGTTGATGAGGTGAGAGAGAGAGGCCACTAAGCTGCAGGTGTTATCATCGGTGTTATCAGATGAGGTGCCCGTGAGAGCAGAGAGGGAGGGGCGTGGCTATCTAGTGTTTCTGCGTCACGCCCACAGATTACGTGAGGGCGTGGGGGTGCCTAGACCTACCTACCTACCTACCTACCTACCTCACTTCTTAAACCTATGATGAATCCGTGCATGTGTGTGTGTGTGTGTGTGTGTGTGTGTCTAGGGCTAAAAGATTGGTGAGAGGTGAGAGAAACTTCTAGGGGCGAGTGAGAGACAAAAATCGTAAAGAATGGATGAGGGATTGTCTTTTTTAGGCACAAGAGGAGGCCTGATCATCACCAATCTCATCACCAACCTTACCATCACCCCTACAACCACCTCACCACCATCACCAGCACCACCTGGCACACGTTGCACCAGCTGTTGGATCAACGAGTTAGAGCAGATGGTGAATTAATCAGCTGGCGACCTTGTTCCCCGCGCCCTAGAGTCTCTGCACCACCTGTTTTATGATGTTGCTGCAACTTTAACATTACCAAGTTCTAGGCCAAGACCTCCCTCCAGTGTATACCAAGACCTCCCTCCAGTGTATACCAAGACCTCCCTCCAGTGAATACCAAGACCTCCCTCCAGTGTATACCAAGACCTCCCTCCAGTGTATACCAAGACCTCCCTCCAGTGTATACCAAGACCTCCCTCCAGTGTATACCAAGACCTCCCTCCAGTGAATACCAAGACCTCCCTCCAGTGTATACCAAGACCTCCCTCCAGTGTATACCAGACCTCCCTCCAGTGTATACCAAGACCTCCCTCCAGTGTATACCAAGACCTCCCTCAGTGTATGGACCTCCCTCCAGTGTATCCCTCCAGTGTATAGACCTCCCTGGACCACAAATAAGAACCTGAGCAAATCATCTTTTATACCACCCCCCCACCAACCCAACTCCCACCCCCGACAACAACAACAACAACAACAACAACAATAATAATAATAATAATAATAATAATAATAATAATAATGAATAATAATAATAATAATAATAATAATAATAATAATAATGAATAATAATAATAATAAACACAACAACAATAAAAGACATAAAATCACACTTAATTTATATATAAAATCAACGGAATTCAACAAAACCGGACGGATTATAACCCTCTGTGGAGACTTAACACCGAGAGAGTTAATCCCCGAGTGTTATAGTTTTAACTCCTCGTGGCTTTGTGGGTCTCGCTGCACAACACACAGGATTTCCGCGGCAGGATAAGATATGTACTGTACTGTATACCGTCACTACCACACTGTATACCGTCACTACCACACTATATACCGTCACTACCACACTGTATACCCTCACTACCACACTGTATACCATCACTACCACACTGTATACCGTCACTACCACACTGTATACCGTCACTACCACGCTGTATACCGTCACTACCACACTGTATACCGTCACTACCACACTACACACTCATATCCATCCATATACTTAAATTCACACACACACACACACACACACACACACAATAGAGGTTACATCACTCTCACTTCACAAGGACATGGAGGAGTACCCCCACCCCCCTCCCACCCAGCCAGCAGTACTGAACACCACTACTCTATGCCCCTCGTCCCATTCATGGTCCCATTCATAGTCTCATTCGTGGTCCCATTCTTACTCATTCATGGTCCCATTCTCACTCCACGCTTAATCATTATCTAAGCTTGTGTCCTTATCAAACTCTCTCTCTCTCTCTCTCCCCTCTTCACTCATTATTTATCACGTTTTGTTGACTTAAGGAAGAGGTATGTGTGCAGTGATGGAGTAATTCATTCGTTTATTGTACCTCAGGCGTCATGCGAGGTTAGGTTAGGTTAAGTGATACTGTATTCACTAATGTTACAGAAAAATACAGGTAGGTAGGTCACAAAAATATAGGTAGGTTACAAAAATATAAGTAGGTTACATATGTATATTCGAGTACTTGTAACTATACTCAAAATGTTATAAAAAAATAGATTATATATTTTCTGGAGGAGGGAGGAGGAGGCTTGGGGGGGGGGGGGAGGAGGCCTGGGGTGGGGAGGATGCCTAGGGTGGGGAGGAGGATTGGGGGAAGGAGGAGGCCTAGGGGATGAATAGGATGGGGGGGGTTGGCAGCCTCCCCAATAACCTTCATGACTCCTCCTCTGGAAACAACACACCTGCTCCATGAACCTAACCAAGGTAGTAACCCTCTCCTCCCTGAGCCCTGGGAGACACCCCCTCCTACGGTGCTCCCAGACTAGGACACCCCCTCCTACGGTGCCCCCAGACTAGGACACCCCCTAATACGGTGCCCCCAGACTAGGACACTCCCTAATACGGTGCCCCAGACAAGGACATCCCCTAATGCAAGACAGACACCCTACGGTGCCCCCCAGACTAGGACACCCCCTAATACGGTGTCCCCAGACTAGGACACCCCTTCCTGGTGCCCCCCAGACTAGGACACCCCTTCCCACGGTGCTCCCAGACTAGGACACCCCTTCCTACGTGCTCCCAGACTAGGACACCCCTTCTACGGTGCTCCCAGACTAGGACACTCCTACAGTGCCCCCAGACTAGGACACCTTCCTACGGTGCTCCCAGACTAGGACACCCCCCCCAGACTAGGACACCCCCTCCTACGGTGCCCCCAAACTAGGACACTCAACCAGCGAGTGTTTAATGGCCACCCTAACCAGACAGTCATCACATACTGGCTGGGGCACTCGGGCCATCACGTGGCCATGTGCCAACCTAGAGTGGCCAATGGGTAATCTGGCCAGTGTCAGGTGTCAATGGGTGATAGAGGTGGTGGCAGTGGTGTCAAGAGATGATGTTAGAGGTGGTGGCAGTGGTGTCGAGAGATGATGATAGAGGTGGTGGCAGTGGTGTCGAGAGATGATGATAGAGGTAGTGCAGTGGTGTCAAGAGATGATGATGGGGTGGTGGCAGAGATGATGTGGCAGTGGTGTCAGAGATGATGATAGAGGTGGTGGCAGTGGTGCCGAGATGATGATAGAGGGTGGTGGCAGTGGTGTCGAGAGATGATGATAGGGGTGGTGGCAGTGGTGTCAAGAGATGATGATAGAGGTGGTGGCAGTGGTGTCAAGAGATGATGATAGAGGTGGTGGCAGTGGTGCAGAAGAGATGATGATAGAGGTGGTGGCAGTGGTGTCAAGAGATGATGATAGAGGTGGTGGCAGTGGTGTCAAGAGATGATGATAGAGGTGGTGGCAGTTGTGTCAAGAAATGATGATAGAGGTGGTGGCAGTGGTGTCAAGAGATGATGCGGGTGGACGTCATCACTTAAGACAACGTTCCCACGCCCACATCACGCCCATCTTCATCAGGTCTTTTACACTTAACCTCCTCCCATAACACCTATACACTCCTCCCCCTCTCACCCCACTCCTCGTCTCCCTCCCTCTCCACCTACATCCTTACCATCCACTCCAAAAACACCCTCCATACTCCCCTCTCACCCTCCACTCCAAAGACCCCTCTCACCCTCCACTCCCTCACTCATCACCTACACCCTTACCTTCCCCTCCACCCAAAACACCTCCGCCTCCTTCCCTCCAAACACCCTCCATACTCCCTCTCACCCTCCACTCCCTCACTCATCACCTACTCCTTACCTCCCTCCAACACCCCTCAATCCTCACTTCTCACCCCCCACCTGCTCTCTCTCCTCCTCATCACCTCCACGACCCCCCTCACCTACCTCAACATCTCAACCCTTACCCATCCCTCATCACCCTCGTGTGTTTATTTCACGTCCCCTGATTTCCTCCCTCATTCTTTTTCCACCAAATGTAAACAAAGACAAAAGACAAAATTATCGACGAATGACAAAAACACCAACATTTTTTTTTGTCGTGAGAAGATAAACAAAATAATAGTTAAAATATATACAAATTTAATCGGTAGAATGATTTGTAGTTAGAATGATATAAATAACTAAATGACCTCGTTCGTTGGCCATAAACTGAGAGAGGGGGGTGGTGAGGGATGGAGGGAAGAGGGATGAGATGGAGGAAGAGGGAGGTGAGGGATGGAGGGAAGGGGGAGGGAGGTGAGGATGGAGGGAAGAGGGGAGGGGGGTGAGGAATGATGGCGGGAAGAGGGGAGGGGTGGATGAAAGAGAGGGACGATTAACTGAATGTTTAAGCCTTTGGAGATAAAGTAGGAGCTTGGGGGGGGGGTGGCGTCAAGATTAGCCCTGAGGTCCGACTCGCCATAATTTACCAATTTAAATGTTCAAGGTATAAGTGTGCTGAGGCAACGTCTGGGTGGTGTCCAAATCTACGAGACTGAAGGTTAGGTTAGGTCAGGTCAGGTTAGGTTAGGTTTAAAAGCAACATAAGCAAATTTGCTGATGACACTAAAATAGGACGTGTTATTAAATCTGACGAGGACTCCGCAAAACTACAGAAAGATCTAAACAAATTTTTCGAATGGTCTGAAAAATGGCAGATGAAATTCAACGTCGACAAATGTAAAGTACTCAGTATAGGAGATGTAAACAGGGAAACCAGATACCAGATGAACAACGATGCCATAGAGAAATCCGACTAAGAGAGAAATTTAGGAGTAATGATAAGTAGGAACCTTAAGCCAAGTAAACAATGTGTTTTGTTCGTAACAAGGCTAATAAAGTACTTGGGTTCAATCAAAGGAGTGTTAGTTACAAGACTAGCGAGGTCATCCTAAAACTGTATCTTGCTCTTGTGAGACCTCACCTGGATTACGCAGTTCAGTTCTGGTCACCGTATTACAGAATGGATATAGAATCCTTGGAAAGAATTCAGAGGAGCATGACAAGACTAATCCCGGGCATTAGGAACCTTGAGTATAGAGACAGGTTAAAGCATCTTAATTTGCACTCCCTCGAGAGACGTAGAGCGAGGGGCGACCTGATAGAGGTGTTTAAGTGGAAGGCAGGGCTAAACAAAGAGGACATTACAAAGGTACTCAAACGATCCAACCAGGAGCGAACTCGTAACAATGGTCTTAAATTAGACAAATTTAGATTTAGGCGTGAAATAGGTAAACACTGGTTTGGAAACAGAGTAGTGGATGAATGGAACAAGTTACCAAATATCATCATTAACTCGAATACGCTGAATAGCTTCAAACATAGGTTGGATGCTTATATGAGCAATAGGGGTTGGGTGTAAACGGCACTGCCCAGTATGGGCCAATAGGCCCGCTGCAGTTTCCTCCATTCATATGTTCTTATGTTCTTAACCTAATCTGACTTGACCAAACCAAACCTGACCTGACCTGACCTGACCTAACCAAGTACTGTATCTGGCAAGTAAGAACAGTAAAACCTCCATATAACGGATTTCTATCTCCATACTGTACACTCCGTTAGATGGAGGTTTCATATCTAACGGACCCTCGATATAACGAACTTTCCTCTCTATGTAGTTTGTTAGATGGAGATTTCACATTTAACGGACCCTCGATATAACGGACTTCCTCTCCAGGTGGTCCGTTAAATAGAGGGTGTCACTGTCAGTTGGTTATCTGTCCTTGTCTATGTTTAATCTCTCATATATCCTCCCTTACATAACATTCTCCCTTTATATATTATCATCCCTTCTTATCTTCTCCCTAGTTATATCCTCCCTCATATATCCTGTTTTATATTCACCCTTATTCTTTATATTATTCTCAAGGTCTTTTGTATTTTGTGTCGTTCTCTTATAATCTCCCTTAAGTTGTGTATGTATGTATGTATGTATGTATGTATGTATGTATGTATGTATGTATGTATGTATGTATGAAAGAGTAACTATTCTTACTCACATGGAGACTGTACACGGATCGTTACTACTTCCTATTAACATATCAAACCCTCCTTCTCTCCCTCCCTTCTCTCCCCCCTTCTCTCCCCCCTTCTCTCCCTCCCTCTCTCTTCTCTCCCTCCCTCTCTCTCCCTCCTCCCTCTCTCTCCCTTCTCTCCCTCGCTCCCCAGTCAACAACACCTGGTCTTAGTATGCAAATAGGAGAGAGAGAGAGAGAGACAGAGAGAGAGAGAGAGAGAGAGAGAGAGAGAGAGAGAGAGAGAGAAGATGATGATGATGATGATGATGAAGAGGAGGTAGAGAGAAAGTGCTGTAAACTGGGAGGAAGAAAGGAAGAAAGGAAGTTATGTTAACAGTAAAGCGCCCAGACCAAACACGGTATCAAGACCATTACAGAGAGAGGAATGTGACAGAGATACATAATTCAGGAGTTATTACAGCAGGGGGTAGGGATGGATGGATAGGAGAACCCCCCCCTCCTCTCCCTACCCCTCTCCCTCACCCCCTCCCGCCCCCTCACACACCCCCCATCATGAGCCCTGCGTAAACATGGTGCTGTAATAACTCCTGAATTATGTATCCCTGTCACATTCCTCTCTCTGTAACGGTCTTGATACCGTGTTTGGTCTGGGCGCTTTACTGTTAACATAACTTCCTTCCTTCCTTCCTCTCTCCTTCCCTCCCTCCTTACCCTTTCCCTACCTCCCTCCCCCTCTCTTTTTCTTCCTTTCTCCCCCCTACCTGAGGCATATCTCCCCGGCTACAGTATCTTCACGGCCATGCCTCACGCTCCTCACCGTCTTCTACCTACCAACACAGTGAGGGGCTGAGGGCGAGGAGGCTTAAGAGTCTTTAAGACCCTAAGAAAACGTCATCTAATCCCAGCAGGTGAGACTCAGTTACCTGCTCAATTAACCGTGCCAATTGAGTGCGTGTCACAACAAATAGAGTGACACCTCCATATAGCGGACATGTCTCTCAGTATAATCCGTTACACGAACTATGAAGTCTGAAATGTGTGTGTGTGTGTGTGTGTGTGACGATCCGGAACACTGCAATACAACACAGCACCCCCCCAACACAGTAGGCGGGAGGTCATAATTGGTTTCTGTCAACTAGTAACAAGGATTGCCTGCGTGTGTAGCATGTCTGTCTGTCTGTCTATCTGTCTTGACTGATAGAGTGACAATGAAACGAATAATTCTAGGTATTACTGTAGCTACGGGTAGGCCTCGACGCGTTTGACTCACATTTACCCACCAGCACCACCAGCACTCACTATCAAGCAGCACCGACCACAATCTCAAGAAAATCACTCTAGGAAGCACTTGAAGAGTAGTTAGAGCAGACGATGTATTAACAGCACCCATCCACTCACCAGTTTCAGCATCACTCGAACGTGGCTGAGGGACCCACAGCAACAGTAGAAGCAACCACGAGAAAGCGGGAAAAATGTGCTGGCAGCTGTAGTGTAAACAAGAGAGTGTAGTGAGCCATCGTCCGTCCATGACTGCCTACTGTACACACCTTCACTCACTCACCTACAGTAGCTTCCTCCTCGATGACTGAGACTGAAACACAAACACACACACACACACTAACACTCACAGAGACTTCACCGCTAATAGCTACAGGAAAAACCTCTCGTAGATAATGTAAAAAATATATAAAACATAAAAAAATAAATAAATAATAAAATACAAAATATATATCCTACTAATTAAAGGAAGTTCTAAACGATTAACTTGGGATCAGGTTAGTGCACTTTTCTCCCCTTTGTTTACATTGTCTTAAGTGTTACTGTGTCTTTTCCTCTAAACACTTATCTGTAAGTCGATGAAAAAACTGCTACACATTCCGCTCTCGACACTTGAGTCACTTGTTGCAGTAAACACACAGATGCTCGGCCAAGATAAACAAACACACACACGTACACACACACATACAGCACTCCCTTACTCACATACTCACATACATACATACATACATACATTCAAACATATACATACATACATACATACATACATACAGTGCTCTCCCCTATAGATCAGACAAGTGATCGCGGGCACCTTCGTGCCCAGTGAAAGTTTGAACGCTCGTGACAGCGTACAACGAATGGGGGTGTGCCAAGTCCGTAGACATGCATCGTTTTCCATCGTAAATTATGCAGATTAGTACACACCCCCTCTAACTTGTCTCACTTGACTATTAAATACCGACCCTAACCTAATCTAAATTTAACTTAACCTAACTTGTCCTAACCTAACCTAACCAAAAGAGAGAGAGAGAGAGAGAGAGAGAGAGAGAGAGAGAGAGTCAAAAGTGGTGTAAAAAAATATAATCCCAATAAAACAAAAGAACCACGAAACAAACTACTACCACCACTATCACCACCACTACCACCACCTCTACCATCACTATCACCACCACTATCACCACCACTACCACCACCTCTACCACCACTATCACCACCTCTACCAGCACGCAGATAGCCTTAGTTAGAAGACGATAATGGTTATCCTGGGTAAGAGACAGGACACGTTGTTAACAGCATTCTTATAGTACAGACGCTGCCAACTTATTACACTATAACCTAACCTAACCTAACCTAACACCAGAGGGATTTATTCAACTCAAGAAGCGACCCAAGGATTAGTAGTCTCTCTCTCTCTCTCTCTCTCTCTCTCTCTCTCTCTCTCTCTCAGCTGGTCGATATTTTCCTTCCTTTATACAGTCTCTCTCTCTCTCTCTCTCTCTCTCTCTCTCTCTCAGCTGGTCAATATTTTCCTTCCTTTATACAGTCGCAGCTGCTCGTACCCTCCTACGCCACCTCACTACACGACACCACGCACAAGAGCCGCCTGGTTCATCGTCCAATCTCTCGCTGGCCAGACGTGGTTTATGACGTCATTGTTCAACCACGTCCTCTCCACTAACATGATTTATGAGGGAATTATATTGGGTGTTTACAAAGTTCCTTGATGTTCGTGAGGAATGAGTTACCCAGCCTGAGGGTGTTTACAAAGTTCCTTGATGTTCGTGAGGAATGAGTTACCCAGCCTGAGGGTGTTTACAAAGTTCCTTGATGTTCGTGAGGACTGAGTTACTTACCCTCTCTATCCCCCTTTCCCTCTCTTCTTCCCCATCCCCCCTTCCCTTCCTCCTTTCTTCCCCCTCCTCTCTCCTTCCCCCTCCCCCCTCACCATTTCCCTCCCTCTCATTAAACACACGTACAATTATTCAAGAATGAGATCATACTTGAGGGGGATGACATTTAGGTCAAGTAGCACTCGAGGTACATTGGACACCTTAGTTGAGTAATGCAAAAACTATGCTGGCACTCGAATACCCCTCAACCTCCCCCCCCCTGCCCGTCACTTAGGTACGAACAGGTATATTGGCACTTACGTGTAATGGCATTCATAGTAAGCTGACAATCATAGTAAGCTGGCACTCATAGTAAGCTGGCACTCATAGTAAGCTGTCAATCATAGAAAGCTGGCACTGATAGTAAGCTGACAATCATAGTAAACTGGCACTCATAGTAAGCTGACACTCATAGTAAGCTGTCAATCATAGAAAGCTGGCACTGATAGTAAGCTGACAATCATAGTAAACTGGCACTCATAGTAAGCTGGCACTCATAGAACGCTGGCACTCATAGAAAGCTGGCACTCATAGTAAGCTGACAATCACAGCAAGCTGGGAGTGTTTGGGGGCTATCTGTGAGTGTTTTCAGACTAAGGCGAGTGACTTCAAACTAGCGAGGGAAGAAATTTTGGCCACACCCCAACACACTCTTGACTAGAATCTTTGGAGACAATCTTGAAACACTCGAACGTTCTCTGGGGATATTCTGGGGCTACTACACCGACACCTACACCAAGTACGATGGCAAGAGGCACTCAAGCAACAGCGATGACACCCAATGCACTGACACTCGTGAGGAATGGCACTGCAAGACACGAGACACTCAACAATGGCACTTATTTCCGTCGGCACTAAACCAGGACCTGTTTCCCATTAATTACCATCAATTAGCATCCCCCAGGATTCAGTGGACTTCCTGGTACCCGTAAATAGCGTCGGTGTGGAGAAGACCTTGGGGTTTGTTTACAATGTGAGTACACGTGCACCTCGCCACACACACACACTGGTTGGCTGGCTGGTCTACCAGTCTGTTGAGCTATAATTGGTTTGTTTCTCCTCACGGCGGGGCAGAGTCTACTCCCCTCCCTTCTCCCCTTTCACTCCCCCTCTCCCCTCCCTACCACTCTCTCTCTCCCTTCACTTCCCATCTCCCTCAATTCCTCTCTTCCACACTCTCTCCCCTGTCTACCCCTCTCTCTCTCCTTCCTCCCTTCCCCCCTCTCTCTCCCCTCCCTCCCCTCCCTCAGTCACACAACATGTACTACTTGCCCTCTACACTAATCTTCTCTGCCACCAATAGGGTAATGGTACTATCTCTAACTTCAAGTGGCACTTAACCCAGTTCCTGCCACTTAACTTGGTCCACTACTTACCCTACTATCAGACACTTAACCTGACCCACCACTTACTCTACTTTCTGCCAACATTATTTTAAGACACTCATACCCACATTGTTTTAAGGCCCTCATACCCACATTGTTTTAAGGCACTCATACCCACATTGTTTTAAGGCCCTCATATCCACATTGTTTTAAGGCCCTCATACCCACATTGTTTTAAGACACTCATACCCACATTGTTTTAAGGCCCTCATACCCTCATTGTTTGAAGGCCCTCATACCCACATTGTTTTAAGGCCCTCATACCCACATTATTTTAAGGCCCTCATACCCTCATTGTTTTAAGGCCCTCATACCCTCATTGTTTGAAGGCCCTCATACCCACATTGTTTTAAGGCCCTCATACCCACATTGTTTTAAGGCCCTCATACCCACATTGTTTTAAGGCCCTCATACCCACATTGTTTTAAGACACTCATACCCACATTGTTTTAAGACACTCATACCCACATTGTCTTAAGGCCCTCATACCCACATTGTTTTAAGGCCCTCATACCCACATTGTTTTAAGGCCCTCATACCCACATTGTTTTAAGGCCCTCATTGTTTTAAGGCCCTCATACCCACATTATTTTAAGGCCCTCATACCCTCATTGTTTTAAGGCCCTCATACCCTCATTGTTTGAAGGCCCTCATACCCACATTGTTTTAAGGCCCTCATACCCACATTGTTTTAAGGCCCTCATACCCACATTGTTTTAAGGCCCTCATACCCACATTGTTTTAAGACACTCATACCCACATTGTTTTAAGACACTCATACCCACATTGTCTTAAGGCCCTCATACCCACATTGTTTTAAGGCACTCATACCCACATTGTTTTAAGGCCCTCATACCCACATTGTTTTAAGGCACTCATACCCACATTGTTTTATACCCACATTGTTTTAAGGCCCTCATACCCACATTGTTTTAAGGCACTCATACCCACATTGTTTTAAGGCACTCATACCCACATTTCTCAGAATCTGCCACAACCAAAATCATTTATGGGAACTCAAACTCCTATCTATTGGCACTCATAACACAAGTTTTAATGGCACTTACCCACGATTAGTTACCAACAATGATTTTTAGTGGCACTGATGGCATTAACATAAGAGCATTTGTGACACTAACATCAAGATTTTAGTAGTGGTAACACATGACCTTCAGTGGCACCCGGAATAATGTTTTTGGTGACACTAACAGGAATGCTTTAGTGGCACCCGGAATAATGTTTTTGGTGGCACTAACAGGAATGCTTTAGTGGCACCCGGAATAATGTTTTTGGTGGCACTAACAGGAATGCTTTAGTGGCACCCGGAATAATGTTTTTGGTGGCACTAACAAGAATGCTTTAGTGGCACCCGGAATAATGTTTTTGGTGGCACTAACACGAATGCTATAATGGCACTCAAACTCACGTCTACTAAATAGGAATGGCACCCAAGACAACTGAAGGTAAGGTCACTCACCCCGTCCCTTATATTATTAGTGCCAAGCGAGCATCGTGTTTACTGTTCACTGCTTCACCAACCAGAACAATGATGTAGACCTCATTATTTAACTACCACTCCGACCTATCGTCTCAATCTACGACGTTAACACACATCCACAAACAGGGACACACACACACACACACACACACACACACACACACACACACATGGTCGCACGCATATACTATCCCCCCTCCCACACACATATCACACCTCCCCCACAAACACTACCCCCTGCCCCCCTCCCTACATACAGATAACAGCCATCTATCTATACACAATACAACCACATTAACTAACCTAACCTAACCTAACCTAACCTAACCTAACCAAACCACCCTAACCTAACCTAACCAAACCAAAACTAACCTAACATAACCTAACCAATCCAAACCAAACTTAACCAAACCAAACCAAACCAAACCTAACCTAACCAAACCGACCCAAACCAAACCAAACCTACCCTACCCAAACCTAACCTAACCAAACCAAACCTAACCTACCCAAACCTAACCAAACCAAACCTAACCAAAACTAACCTAACCAAACCAAACCAAAACTAACCTAACATAACCTAACCAAACCAAACCAAAACTAACCTAACATAACCTAACCAAACCTAACCAAAACTAACCTAACATAACCTAACCAAACCTAACCAAACCAAAACTAACCTAACCAAACCTAACCAAACCAAACCTAACCAAAACTAACCTAACATAACCAAATTGACAAAAAGGCACAAGTAACGACAGTGTGGCAGATTAAATAAGACCGACTGTTGATTTGGCTACAGATCCAAATGGCTGCTTCGTAAATTATCTATGTAACCTTTAAATGTCAACCTAAGAACATGTGTGGTTATATATTAGAGCCGTGGTAGTTGATGGTCGTTGAGGTATTTTTAAAGATACAGCTGTAAACAACAATAGTAAATACTACTACAACTACAACTACAACTACTACTACTACTACTACTACTACTACTACTACTAATAATAATAATAATTGATGATGATAGTGATGCTGTAAAAGCCAGTCTCGATTAACCCTTGGGTATATTATCCCGGTTAATGCGAGACAATATTATCCAGCTGAGTGAACCACCCTTCCTACTTAAGGGTTAATGCCCTTTACCCCCCTAACCCCCTTTACCCCCCCGTCCAATAATAATAATAATAATAATAATAATCACTTCGTCAGGAAAATGTACACTGAATAATTTATGTTTTGTAAATATTTGTTGCTAATAATTAATTTTTTGTGATAATTCGGACGTTTCGATGATAATTTGTAATGGTTATATTGAGACAAGGTGGTGCGTTGTATGTATGTATGTATGTATGTATGTATGTATGTATGTATGTATGTATGTATGTATGTCACTCTGTAGTGTTCAAGACTAGACAGCTGTGCCTATTGAGAATGACAACACCAGCATTGACATACACACACATACTCAAGACGCATTAGTCAACCCACCAAATAAAACCATGATGCTTATCCACACACACACACACACACGCACACACACACACACACACACACACGATGTAAAACAGCCAATCCCTCATACTTTATCAAGACAATAAATCAAACGACAGTAACATGTATTAACCAACACAGGAGTTGACTATACTATAATAATTAATCCACGTCAACGTAGCCCAGCATCTCGAGATTCCCTTGGCAAACTTAACTGTCGATCCCAGAAGTAAGGATAAGTTGGTCTGTACTATATTTTACCTCTAGGGGTCAACATATATACTGTATACACCCAGACCTTTCAGAGTTATATTAAACAGTCACTACGGGAACGGTACAGGATTGTCAACATCTGTAAATACAATATAAATGACCTGTGTGTGTGGGGGGGGGTGTATACCTGTGTACGTGTGCATGATTGTTTGTATGTGAATTCGTTTATACCTGTGTACGTATATGTCTGTATCCTAATATACCTATGTTCTCGTGTGTGTGTGTGTGTGTGTCTGTGTGTATGTGTGTGTGTGTGTGTAGGAATGTTGTACTTGAAGTATAATAAGTTCACTCACCCTCCACCAACAGAGCAGCCTGGGGGAGGGGAGGGGTAAAGGGGAGGGGGATGAGGAAGGGGGTTGGGGAGAGAGATGAAGGGGGTAAGGGGGAAGAATAAGACCAGTATTAGACTTTACTGCTGAACTATAAAGAGGAGATTATTATAAGCCTCGAGGAAAGTTTGTGTTGGTGGTAAGAGAAATAAAGGGAGTAAGTTTTGAAATAATATTGTGTGTTATCTTCTTAACGCTTCCGACACACACACACACACACACACACACACACTCTCTCTCTCTCTCTCTCTCTCTCTCTCTCTCTCTCTCTCTCTCTCTCTCTCTCTCTCTCTAGTCTTATAAATTATTAACAGCAACACGACACAGCCAGGCAACATATGTACTACAGAGAGGCTTTAAATACACGCCACCTAACCTAACCTAACCCAAATTGTTTATGTAGCGATTTAGGCGAAGAATATCTTACTACGAGAGAGAGAGAGAGAGAGAGACGTGACCTTGAACCTCCGCAATGTTTACACTCGCGGATATGTTTGCGTTACCTTCCCCCTCCTTCCCCCCTCCCCCCTTCTTTACACACCCTTCTCCTTCCCTTAACTACAATACCAAATTTCTTCTCCATTACCTCAATTTTCCTCTTTCCTCCCCTCATCTTTCTTCACCATTCTGTCGGTCAGGATGAGCGAGAGGAAAATGACAGACAGGTGAAGAATGTATATATTACCTATGTATATAAATCATTAGAGGGTGTAGGGGTTAAAATACATACAGGTACTCATGCCAAAACAGATGTATAGAGTTTTAAATTAGATGGTTGAGAATTTATATTATTCTCGTGCCAAAGAACAACAGGTGGGGATCATTTTCTGCCTCAGGTGATGTGTTTATATACCTGTGGACACGAGGTAGTGTTTACCTTTTTACTGTGGATGTTTCTATTAGATGAGAGGACAGGATGTATGTATGTAACCTTACTGCTCTCTCCTCCACGCACCTCACCTTGTCTCGCCTTCACGCACCTCACCTTACCTTCACGCACCTAACCTCACCTTCACGCACCTAACCTTGCCTTCGTGCACTTCACCTCACCTTCACGCACCTCACCTCTACACCTCACCTCACCTTCACGCACCTCACCTCCACACCTTACCTTATCTCCACGCACCTCGCTTCCACAACTCACCTCTACACCTCACCTACCCCCACATACTCACTAAGGTGTAGAGGCTGTGACAAATACGATTAACAATAATAAAAAAACCCACAAAAACAAAAGAAAATATTAATGGACTCAAAACAAAAGAAAAATTGACTTACCCCGAGAGCGTCGTTCACTCCAGTGTGTCTAGGCAGCAGGGGAGGAGAAGGCCTGGTCAACTAGCGCCTGTCGAGAGGTGTAAAATAAACATTAAGTGATTGCGGTTATTACTGTGGGCACTGAACAATATAACAACGATACTAACAACAACAACCACGATACAAGTACAATAATAACAACACAAACACTTTAGTAACAATAATAACAAAAACAAACAGACTGTAAAACAACAACAACCACAATAATATAATAATAATAATATCCCACGTCATTTTAAACCCCTAATAACGACCACTCAGTTAAAACACTCACTACAGTACACATTCATGGAAGGATTTTCTTTTTTTTTTTAAACCTATTCGGCTTATGTAAACATTCCGACCATCTCACAAACATCAGGATCCAATTATCTGAACGCAGCCGTATCCTGTTCACTTGAACGCACCAGGATCTTAATCCAACCATCTGAACGCACAAGGATCCAACTCATGTGAGACTATTTGCTCCATACACATCAGGAAAACATAATGGGACTCCCCAAAACCTCACCTCACCTAACCTCACCTCACCTAACCTCACCTCACCTCACCTCACCTCACCTCACCTCAACTAAGCTAACCTAACCCATACAATACTTACAAATACACGTCATACTTATGTGGTCGTCGACAAGGATAACAATAGCGGCACTTGCACAATACCTCACTATACATCTATCACAAGGTCACTACCATCAACAAACACCCCCTATAAAGGAGTCAGGTGAGTAGAAGAAACACCTTTTAACACTTTCTATCACACTTTTAACACCTTTTAACACCATTTAACATCATTTAACACTTTTTAACACATTTTAACATCTTTCAGTCCCCTAGTATCTCACAGTAGGAGATGATGACTCGCTTAACACAGTATAACAACATGTAATACCTGCTGTGTTTAAGGTGATTTATGGTACTTGTTACCCTGCATACTTATACGAGTACAATAAATTACTGGGGTTATTTAAAGCGGCGGTATTGTTTGTATGTAGGTGTTGTTATTGTGGATGTAGCTATTGTATTGTATTGTAATTACATAATATAATAGGGATCTTTTTTAGGATGTGATGTTTACTTTATGGTAATGTAATGTATAATGTGTCTGGTTATTGATTATTTCCTTAACAATCTAATCACCCCACACACACACACAGTCGGATTTCTCAATAACATCGTTGTTCATCTGGTATCTGGTTTCCCTGTTTACATCTCCTATACTGAGTACTTTACATTTGTCCACATAGAATTTCATCTGCCATTTTTCATAACATTCGATAAATTTGTATAGATCTTCCTTTAATTTCAAGATTTCTTCCTTGGCCCTCTCTAACTCGAAGCCCTGTTCACAAGTAGCACTAGCCATTACTCACAATATATTCCTGTTTATAACTGGAACCATAATTCAACATAAGTATCCTCTAATCACACACACCAACAGGAGCATTAGCTATATCAAATGCTCTTCACACCAACAGGAGCATTAGCTATATCAAATGCTCTTCACACCAACAGGAGCATTAGCTATATCAAATGCTCTTCACACCAACAGGAACATTAGCTATATCAAATGCTCTTCACACCAACAGGAGCATTAGCTATATCAAATGCTCTTCACACCAACAGGAGCATTAGCTATATGAAATGCTCTTCACACCAACAGGAGCATTAGCTATATCAAATGCTCTTTTAAAACAAGATAGATCGTGGTATAAAACATTAGGACACGTGAACCAATTAAATGCTCCATAAATATAACAAACAAACGGTATATAAAGCCTTAGTAGACGCATGAAGCAATCAAAGCGGTCTTAAAACACGACTAAAACACCACACACACACACACACACACACACTAGACAGGTGGCCTTAGGGTCGCGCAACATCAAAACAAACCATCGTGCTTGATTGTCCACGTCACTCAATTTATGCCACCAACAGGACTGACTCACGCATTCACTACACCCCCTCCCCCTACACCACCCACCCCCTCAAATACACCCCCCCTCCCACCCCCTCCCACACACCAATAACCACCCTATCCTTCCCACCCACCACTAACCACCCTCCCATACACCACCCACGCCCTTCCCCACAACATCCACCCCTACAACCCCCCATCGCCCCACACCACCCATCCACTCGATCACAAAGCGTCTGGACACGTCACGGTTCCATTGATTTCCCACCTTTCGCAGCTGGATGGTTGTAACTTTCACGAATCAATCTTTTGTTTTATCTAATTATAGACATATTGATCTGTACTAAAGCAGACACTCGTGATAAGTATCTTGGGATCACCTGAAGATTAAACCCTGTCTCCTTCCCTCTTTTGTTACACCTCATGATTAAACACCCTAACGCAAACTTAACCTAACCTAACTTAACTTAACCTAAGCTAACCTAACCCCCCCCCCCACACTCCTGGGTCCTGATCATTATGTCCTGTATGAGTTAAGGATCTTATCATTTGTCTCATTAGAGAGCCCAAACTTGCCTCCTTGTCCATCATGCAATTTCTCCTCGTCTCCTCTCTCTCTCCTTGGTCTCTTATATATCCTGGTGTTATCATGTCTCCCGGTTAGATTACGACTCTGTTCCGGTTTCTAACAGGTTTCTTATCAGGTTTGTTATCAAGTCTCCTCTATGACCTGGTTGAGGCAGGAAGACACTACCTTCTTGAGGACAATAACAAGTGGGCATGAGTCAGCTCCTACAAGGCGTGACGCACTTCAATAACGCGGTCACTTGATACACGTGGCACGCGCCCCCCCAATCTCTCTCTCTCTCTCACTTTTACGTCTTTCTCTCTTACTTTTATATATCTCTCTCTTCTACGTCTGTCTCTTCTACGTCTCTCTCTTCTACGTCTCTCTTTTCTACGTCTCTCTCTCCGGAAGCCACGCAAAATCACACACACACACACACACACACACACATTGCATTAACAAACAGGGGAGTAACACGCACACTGTAGGTCACCACGTAGAGGTTGACACTATACAGGGGGGGGGGGGCGTCACGTAATACCTTTAACAACACGCACATGCCACACAGGGTGACCCGCTGAAGGTAGTCTTACACGGTACAGTACCTGGTCAGTACCTGTATTTGGGCTACTGATGCGTTAAATACAACTGCACGTAAAAATATCCCACTATATACATAATCCCGGTATTCTTAACTATGCCTCTATGCCTAACTGATGCCAAAGAGGAATACAACAACGTAAAAATATCCCACTAGATACATAATCCGAGCATTCTTAACTATGCCTCTATGCCTAACTGATGCCAAAGAAAAATACAACTGCACGTAAAAATATCCCACTATCCTAGAAATAATGAAATTTAGCCATTGACAAATATTGATCGACTAGGTTAGGTTAGGTTAGGTTAGGTTAGATTAGATTAGGTCAGGTCAGGTCAGGTCAGGTCAGGTCAGGTCAGGTTAGGCTAGTCAGACTGGTAACTACAATAACACACGAGGAATATACAGAAGTACTTCAAGGAGACTCAGTGGTATGAGGTACCAGTCAGGCTTCTCATCCCCTTGAAAATTTTATGCAACATCACTGACTGAAAACACACATGCGACAACAGCCTTCCAAGAATATATATAAACGGAATACATACATACATACACACCCACACACACAGACAGACAGACAGACAGATAGATAGATATATAGATAGATAGATAGATAGATAGATAGATAGAGCTAGATAGATACATATATATATATACATACATACATACATACATACATACATACATACATACATACATACATACATACATACATACATACATACATACATACATACATACATACATACATACATACATACACACACACACATACATACATACACACATGCTGCTCATCTGGTGTATTTTATCACTGTTTCTCAACTAACAGAGGGAAACGCCACAAAGTTCACCGTCAGCCCCAGATTTTGTAGAATGGTCGGGGGAATTTACTGCCTAACTTTATACTGGAGGCTATAAGTTTTAATGAAGCTTATTTTTACCTTATTAACCAAACCTAACACTAACCTAACCTAACACTAACCTAACCTAACACTAACCTAACCTACCACTAACCTAACCTAACCTAACACTAACCTAACCACCCAAGGTAGCGTTAAGGTGTTATATAATTGGGTGAAACAAGCTTGGGGATGGGGTGTGGGGTGGGGGGGTAATTAACACGTGATCCGATAATTTACAAATCCTTGGGGAGAGGGGGGAAGGGTCTCATTAGGGTGTAATTAAAGTTGAGGAGGGAGAGTAGGAGGAGAGGCGAGGGAAGGGGTAAGGAGAAAGAAAAGAAGGAGAAGAGGGAAGGGAAGGAGAAAGGAGAGTGAAGGGGAAGGAAGGGAGGGGAAGGGAAGGAAGGAAGGAAGGAAGGGAAGGAAGGAAGGAAGGAAGGGAAGGAAGGAAGGAAGGAGGGGTCAAATAAAAAAAAAGAGAGTAGGAATGCGCCAATATAAGGAGTGGTAGCGGCAGGAGGCGGCAGTAGGGTGTATGAGTCACGACGCCGCGAACACCGAGAAAAAGTTTGAGGTGGTGGAATGTAATTTGAGATGTTTGAAGGCTTACGGCATGACGGCGATGCTGAGGAAGATGGGAAGATGGGGAGGGGGGAAGGTGGGGAGGGGGGAAGTTGGAGGGGGTGGGGTAGAAGGGGTGGAGAGAACGGGGGAAAGTTGAGGGAACGAGGTTAAGATTCAAGGGAAGGGGGAAGGAGGAGATGGGAAAGGTAGGAAGGGAGGGGAAGGTAAAGGAGGGGGAAGGTGTGAAGGAAGAAGGGGAAAGATGGGAAGGGAAGAAAGGAGATGGAAGGGGAGGAGAAAAGCTCGGGAGGAGATTCTTCACGTGATCCAAAAATGAGCAAAACAAGAATAACAAATGAATGAACTCAAATAGCGCCTCATAGCCAAGCGAACCTGAGTGTACAGTAGAGGTTGAGTCAATCTTCCAACACGATGGATGTCCTTCTCCTCTTCCCCTCCCCTCCCTCCCATCTCACTCTGCCCTCATCCTCCCTCTTACACCTCCCCCCTCTCTGCCCCTCCCTTTCCTCTCCTCCATCCACCCCTATACACCTCCCCTCCCCCTCTGCCCCTCCTTCTCCCACTTTGCCACTCCTTTCCTCCATTCCTTCCTGCTGGGTAACTAGAATGGCGCTGGGAGAGGCGAAGCTAAAACGCGTGGTGAGGTGAAAGAGGGGAGGAGGTGAGAGAGGGGATGAGGTGAGAGAGGGGAGGAGAGGAGGAGGTGGGTCAGGTGAGAGAGGGGGAAATAACGAGGACTTCTAAGCCCTTGGGACACATAACCTCTGAGACCACCTCATCAACAACCTTTCCGAGATACGCCCTTCCACAGTGTCCCTCCCTTTCCCCCTTCCCCTCCCCTCATACTTCACTATGACCCATTTAACCCCTCACCAACATGTCCCCCTCATTGACCCCTTCCCAAACTGACCGCTTTAACTCCTCACACACCACTGACTCCCCTCATACCATTGACCCCCTCATACCACACTGACCCCCCCTCATACCACACTGACCCCCCACGTCATACCACACTGATCCCTCACACCACACCACGCCATCACGTCTCTAAGGCATTTTATGACAAGCAACAATTAGCATCCATGGTTCGGTTCGGGTTGGGTTTGGGTTCGGTTCGGGTTGGGTTTGGGTTCGGTTCGGGTTGGGTTGAGGTCGGGTTGGATTCGGGTTCGGGTCGGTTCGAGTAGGGTCGGGTACCATTACGTACTCTGTGAACCAGCGGGCAGTAATATCATCTAACCATAATTCGATGGTGATGTGTCATAATCTGCTGCACCCACAAATGACAGGTCAAGTTAGGTCACGTTAGGTCAAGTTAGGTCACGTTAGGTCACGTTAGGTTAGATTAGGTTAGGTTACGTTAGGTTAGATAAGGTTCCACATTGAGGAATTAAAAAAAAGTACTCTTGCCAATATCAGCTTGACCTTAAATTCACGGGCGGGGGGGTTGAAGGGAGGAGGGGGGTGAAGAGAGAGGGGAGAGGGGGGGGCTGGTGGACGATAGTAATGTATGGAATCTTAATGAGGCGGTGACGATGGCCGCAGCTTTCTATGATAATGCTTCTCCTTCTTTTGCTTCTTAACACTTGCTAATGGTGCGAGGCGACGCCCACACCTATACCCGTACTTTTCACCTGCGTTAGACAGCTCCATGCACGCTTTTTCTGACTGACTGACACACTGGCTGACTTGGTTTACTGACTGACTGACTGACTTCCTGTCTGGCTGGTTTCCTGACGAACGGACAAACGGACGCGAAGTTGATGAAGTGTAGAGCCCTTAATGCCGGGTAAAGGTCACCTTTTGTCGGTAGTTGCCAGCGGATAATTACGTCATGTTAAAAGGGTTCCCATTGTCCTTAAGTGCTCAGCTAATCTTGGATACTGATATGTGTCAAGTTGTTGATCTTGCTGTACGTGTATAGGGTGAGGCAGCCTTATCATACCCCCCACCCCCTAGTTCACAGAGAGGGTACAGGTATATAGGTGTACAGGTAGTTACACAGGTACTCGTACAGGCACCGTTTTCCCCTCACTGTAGCCGCTGAGGGTGTTACTGGGTAATCAACAAAAGAATCCAGCCAAACTGACATTACTAATCGATTCCATACGTAGGGCTTGAATCATTCCTAAATTATTCAGGTGGCTTTCACGCAGCTCGACTGACTTACCGACTACCCACATTACTGGCCTTGTGTGTCATGTGGCCGCCATGTTAAGAGCCGCACCACAACAAATGTCTCATACCGGGAATTAGCCAAGTCACTTCCTAAATGGTGCAGAAGTTAATGGACCAATCAGCCACGTTGTCAAGTACCTGTGAGGTAAATGTATCGACTAGAGTGTGTGGGTGAGTGTGTGGGTGGGTGAGTGTGTGGGTGGGTGTGGGTGAGTGTGTGGGTGTGTGTGTGTGTGTACGACTGACTATGGATTTTCCCCTCAGTCTGTTGCGTGTATAACTCTTGTCAATACTATCAAGTCGCGAATAAATTCTTCAGACACTACATTAAAGGGAGTTGTCTTGTCCGCTCTTCTTATTGTTGACACTGATACTTACCTGTGTTAACTTGGTAGACTCGTCCCACACCACCACTACCACCCACACCACTACCACCCACACCACCACTACCACCCACATCACTACTACCCACACCACCACTACCACCCACACCACTACCACCCACACCACCACTACCCACCCACACCACCCACACCACTACCACCCACACCACCACTACCACCCACACCACTTCCACCCACACCACCACTACCACCCACACCACCACTACCACCCACACCAATTCTATCACCCACACCACTAACACCCACACCACTACCATCAACAATGACAATATTACTCACTAACACGGAAGCTGTAAAACACCCACATAATATATATATATATTTTAACACCTCTGAAGGACTGAACACACATACCACACATTTTATAGCAACATATTATAACAACATACGAGTATATAAACATTATATGACTCCTATAAACATGGATGAATGTTATAGGAGTTAGTTCTTGGTATAGACGTAATGTATATATGAATTATAGATAAGAGGCATCAGTTATGTGTATACTGAGAATCGATTTTTATACCACATACAGTACTTGGAGTATTTATAGGTTAGGTTAAGATAGGTTTAGGTTAGGTTAGGTGAAGTTATTTTATGGTTAGGTTAAGTTAGGTGAAGATAGGTTTAGATTAGGTAAGGTTAGGTTATGTGGAACTACGTTATGTTAGGTTAGGTGAACTTATGTTAGGTTATTTTATGTTATGTTAGGTTAGGTTACGTTACGTTAGGGTAGGTTAGGTTAGGTGGCCGTGTACCAGTAGCTCCAGGGGACCACTAGACTGTATACCTAAGCGTTATCAAAAGTGGTAAACCTTTATACACGTAGATAATAATTTGTTATCATCTCGGTACGTTTTCCCGTTAACTGATACAGAGTCTGGCGAACACATAACCCATGGGGGAAATAACATGTTACATCACGCCGTATCTTATCTCCGTGACTGATAACACCTAGCCGATGACACAACACCGAGAGAGAGAGAGAGAGAGAGAGAGAGAGAGAGAATAAACAAAACAGTAAACAAATCAATATATTTATCTCCTCCCAAACAACTCCATGACACTTCTCAACCCTCAAGTGTCAAGTGTATCTACGTAGGTCACCCTTGAAGTGATCCCTCAAGTGTAACAAGTGGGTATATGTACTACGTCACCCTTAGAATGAACCCTTGAGCGTTAATATCAATACTTACGTCACCTCTGAACCCCTAGAATGAACCCTTGAGGTCAACAACATGAGTGTATGTATGGTCACCGTAGGGACTCAACACACACGCTGTCAGCCACACCGACCACACCCACCACACTACACCACACCCACCACACCCACCACACTACACCACACCCACCACACCCACCACACTACACCACACCCACCACACTACACCACACCGACCACACCCAGGATCTCGCCTTCTGTGTGGGAGGTCTAGTAGTGAAGGGTAAGGTACCTAAAAAGTGCTAAATAGACATACCTTAAAGAGCTAAATAGACATACCCTAAAGAGCTAAATAGACATACCTTAAACAGCTAAATAGACATACCCTAAAGAGCTAAATAGACATACCCTAAAGAGCTAAATAGACATACCCTAAAGAGCTAAATAGACATACCTTAAACAGCTAAATAGACATACCCTAAAGAGCTAAATAGACATACCCTAAAGAGCTAAATAGACATACCCTAAAGAGCTAAATAGACATACCTTAAACAGCTAAAATAGACATACTGTAAGCAGCTAAAATAGACATACCTAAAAGAGCTAAATAGACATACCCTAAGGAGGCTAAATAGACATACCCTAAAAGAGCTAAATAGACATACCCTAAAAGAGCTAAATAGACACTTACTAAAAGAGCTAAATATAGACATACCTTAAAGTGCTAAATAAGACATACCCTAAAAGAGCTAAATAGACATACCTAAAAGAGCTAAATAGACATACCTAAGAGCTAAGCCAGACATACCTGGAGGTGCTAAACAGACATACACTAAAAAAACACATGTAGGCATCTTATCGTGTTCTGTAGCCATCCGTCTATCACGCTACGTACACGTGTCCAGGACACACACACACACACACACACACACACACACACACACACACACACACACACACACACACACACACACACACACACACAAGGTCGATCATAAGTGTCTTATCATAACTATGCAAAAGCAAAAAAGGATTAAATCAGTAGGTTATTTTACTGCTTCTTCATCCTCATTCCTCTCCTCCTCCTCCTGTTCCTTCTTCCCCCATTCCCCCCCTAGCCCATTCTTCTCTCATCCCCCCTCCACCTCTCTTCCACCCCCCCATCCTCTTATTTTTACCTGGAGACACACACAGCCACTCACGTACACACAGAGACTCAGGCTTACCCAACACCACACCTTTAACTCTCTACTAAACACTATTCTATAACTCTCCCTACGAAAATACTCACATAAATAAATAAATATTTCAATCACTAATGTATGATTTTTATTATAATTATTTTCTGTAAGTTAATTTGTGCTTTAAAATACGACATCTGTTGAAATGTAAATTGGTGCACATGAAGGTAACACACACACACACACACACACATTATGTTGGCCCATACCAACTCCCTCCCCCATAACCCTCCTCCCCACCGGAATATCGACAAGTTCTCGCCTGAAGTTACATTTTCATTTAGGAAAGGAATGGAACCAGTGTTGAACAGTGGTGAACAGTGTTGAACAGTACTTAAGTCAGTGAAAAACAACTCAACAGTAACAGTTGAGTACCCAATGATAACTGGCCCTGAGACTCGACAACACCAGCTATGTGTTAATCCGTCCACGATAGGGAGGCCCGGGACCACACCAGACCACGTGGTGTCCCCATGATGCTACGACACCACGTAGTGAATGAGTTGTTACAGCATCATGTGGAGTTCCTCATAACACCATATGTGAGGGAATTACTACACCACGTGATGCCCCTCATAACACCATCTGTGAGGGAATTACTACACCACGTGAGGCCCCTCATAACACCATCTGTGAGGGAGTTACTACATCACGTCAGGCCCCTCATAACACCATCTGTGAGGGAGTTACTACATCACGTGAGGCCCCTCCTTAACACACCATCTGTGGGGAGTTACTACACCACGTGAGCCCCTCATAACACCATCTGTGAGGAATTACTACACCACGTGAGGCCTCCTGCCTGCATCTGTGGGAGTGCTACACCACGTGAGGCCCCTCATAACACCATCTGTGAGGGAATTACTACACCACGTGAGGCCCCTCATAACACCATCTGTGAGGGAGTTACTACATCACGTGAGGCCCCTCATAACACCATCTGTGAGGGAACTACTACACCACGTGAGGCCCCTCATAACACCATCTGTGAGGGAACTACTACATCACGTCAGGCCCCTCATAACACCATCTGTGAGGGAGTTACTACATCACGTCAGGCCCCTCGTAACACCATCTGAGGGAACTACTACACCACGTGAGTTCCTCCTAACACCATCTGGGAGGGAGTTACTACACTACGAGTTTGCTGTTCAACACCTACATTAATCTGTATGTTCACTGTATGTTCCTTTACCTTTCTCTAATGAAGGCTTTTGTTAAACCACCAATGTATGTAATAAGTCATTTATGTCCAATGTATGTTTTCAGTGTTCGGGCTACAGAACTTTTTCAATAAACCGTTAATTATTATTATCATTATTATTATTATTATTTACTTATCAGGGCACCAACAGGGACATTAGCGGGTAGATAAGAAATTTTCCTCCCTGGCCGCCCGCTCTGTTGTTGCCGATAATAATGTTTGTTTGCTGTGTTTTAATGCTGTTTTTAAGCTGTTTAATGCCGTTTTCATGGTGTGTTTTACTGCTGTTTACTGCTGTTTAATGCTGTGTTTGTTTGGTGTGTCTGTATGCTGTGTTTGTTTGCTGTGTTTGTATGCTGTAATTTATGCTGTGCTTGTATGCTGTGTTTGTACGCTGTTTTAAGTGTGTTTCAATGTTTGTTTTCATGCTGTGGTTCCATGCTGTGATTAAATGTTGTATTACCATGCTGTGCCTTCATGCTGTGTTTAGTTAGGTTAGACTTGGTTAGGTTAGGTTTGACTAGGTCTGGTCTGGTTGGGTTATGTTTAGTTTGGTCTGGATTGAGTTGAGTTGGGTCGGGTTAGGTTTGGTTGGATTAGGTTTGGTTTGGTCTGGATTGGGTTAGATTGGGTCTGGTTAGGTTTGGTTGGGTTATGTTTGGTTTTGTCTGGTTGGATTAGGTTTAGCTTGGTTTGTTTTGGGTTAGGTTGGGTCTGGTTAGGTATGATTTGGTTTGATCTGGTTAGGTTTGGTTAGGTTTGGTTAGGATAGCTTACGTCGGCGATTGGTGGCTAATCCCTATGCTGTGGGAGGGAGTGAGGGACGAGGTGTGACAGGAATCTTAAGGTGATCACTAGATGTTGTTTGTGCATGCGGCGATGGTGTCCAGGCATCACGGTGGGACTTAAGCAAGGGGGGGGTGAAGAAAAGGGACCATTACCATCACTGAGGTGCCCCGTGTAGAGGACTTAACCCGCCCCGTCTACTGTGAGGCACGTCCCAGGCTGTGACTCCACACACACACACACACACACACACACCCTGATTGACTTTCGCTGCCTACACTTTATAATGCCGTGTCAGTAGTCTCACCTGTGTGTGTGTGTGTGACTATCAACACAATTATCATTACCCTGTGTATTTGTGACGTCAACTTCAACATTGTCAAGTTTGTGTTTTGTGACTGAAAACAACACTTGAATTTTATCACATCAACACACACACAACACAAAAAAACACACACACAATACCTCCCACCACACCTCCCACCACACCACACCACACCTCCCACCACACCACAGTAACAAGTGTTTATGTCCTCATGAATCATAGTTGACCTTCTCGTTGTCTCTATATCAAAGAGACTGTTAGCGGATGTGACTTTCTATTGTGGAATTTGAGTGGTCGTTTCATTCCCCCACCCCCTACCCTCCTCCCTCTTCCTCCCTCCTCCCCCCCTCCAATCCTCTATACATTAACCTATAGGCATTCAGCTACGCATATATAGAAAAAAGCGATGCTAGTTCACTCAATACACCTACAGTATACACCTCTAGCCTCTTACACCCAGATCTATAAGCCTCCAGCCTCCTATACCCAGATCTATAAGCCTCCAGCCTCCTATACCCAGATCTATAAGCCTCCAGCCTCCTATACCCAGATCTATAAGCCTCCAGCCTCCTATACCCAGATCTATAAGCCTCCAGCCTCCTACACCCCAGATATAAGCCTCCAGCCTCCTGCAGATCTATAAGCCTCCAGCCTCCTATACCCAGATCTATAAGCCTCCAGCCTCCTATACCCAGATCTATAAGCCTCCAGCCTCCTATACCCAGATCTATAAGCCTCCAGCCTCCTATACCCAGATCTATAAGCCTCCAGCCCCCCTTATCATTAATCCATACTAGACTGATCTTCTAATAATTTATCAATACTGTATATCTGCCTGTCTGAGGTCCATAATATTTTCAAGTAATTTCTAGTAATTTATTAGGGTCGTGAGGTGTTATTGATAGGCATACAGAAGAGAGAGAGAGAGAGAGAGAGAGATTACCATACTATTTCGCCAGTATGTGCAGAAGTGTGTCAGGAATATGAACTTAACTTAACCTAACCCTAAACTAACCTAACCAACAGCAGACGGTTGTGTGAGTGTGTGTGGGTAGACTTAACATGCTCTTAATATTGTGTCAAAAACCAGGAAGTGAAGTGGGGAGGGTCTAGACCTTCTCACCGGGACACACCACCACTACCACCACCACCACTACCATCATTATTTAATTATTATTATTATTATTATTATTATTATTATTATTATTATTATTATTATTATTATTATTATTATTATTATTATTATTATTATTATTATTATTATTATTATTATATCACTACCACCTCCACCACTACCACCATCATTATTACACAACTACCACCACTTCATCATCCTCTTCCTCAAATACACCCCACCACCTCCCTACACCTAACTTTCAACAACAAGAAGTCACCCATCAAGACCCACTTTCCCTCCCTCTCTCCTCACCTACAGCAATAAGTCACTCGTAAACAACACCATGATAGTTGTATACAAACAAGAATGATAAACACCCCCCCACCTGTTCATCAGATTCATTACATCATTAATCAACAGGTAATCAATAAGTGGATTTTTTAGCACGGGGGAGCCAAGTCAATACGGGGGAGCCAAGTCAATACGGGGGAGCCAAGTCAATATAGGGGAGCCAAGTCAATATAGGTGGGTGGGCGTTGCTGCTGGGTTCCGCCTCACGTGAGTCTTTTGTTCATATCTGGTAATGTTTTCATGTGTTAGCTACTGTACACGCCCACACACACACCTGTCGGTATAAATAAAATCAACGACACACAGAAAAACAATGGTGAGGTGTGTAACAGGTGTGTTGACTAGCAGGAGGGAGGTTCTCAGGCTCCACCACTCACTATCACCCATCACCACTATCCTATGTCACTAACTCACTATCACCACCACCACTATCATCCCATGTCACTCACTATCACCACCACCACTATCATCCCATGTCACTCACTATCACCACCACCACTATCATCCCATGTCACTCACTATCACCACCACCACTATCATCCCATGTCACTCACTATCACCACCACCATCATCCCATGTCCTCACTATCACCACCACCACTATCATCCATGTCTTTCCACTATCACCACCACCACCACTATCATCCCATGTCACTCACTATCACCACCACCATCATCCCACGTCACTCACTATCACCACCACCACTATCATCCCATGTCACTCACTATCACCACCACCACTATCATCCCACGTCACTCACTATCACCACCACCATCCCACATGTCACTATCACCACCAAACCACTTCTATACACCTTGATCATTTACCGGTCTGTTTAGCACTTACCTCCTTAATTAGTCTGGCGGCTGGCAATCAATGGAAATCTTACTTTGCTTCGCTAATTTTAGATCCAACTTCCCGAGCACCAGGCAGCCAGGAAAACGCTCAAGGCCACTACAGTGACTCTTACTACTATTAGACTGAGTGTAAACAAGTCTCTATGTTTAACTGGAGACTTGAATACTGTACACACACACACACACACATGGGGGACAAAGACGTTTAGATATATTATTTAATAACCCAAAAAGTTACATTACATTACCTTTCTGTTTCACTAATGGATCCTCAGTTATAAATAAAACAGGTAAAGAAGACATACATACATACATACATACATACATACATACAGACAGACAGACAGACAGACACACAGACAGACAGACAGACACACAGACAGACACACTGACAGACACAGGAATGACTGGTCAAAAATGGACCCCATTCCTATAAGCTTGACAATCTATAAGAAAATTAATATTAACTTATTCTTTAACATTGGGACCCAGTGTTTAGGTTAGGTGTTAGAAGGGGTTAGGTTAGGTGAGGTTAGGTGTTAGGAAAGGTTGGATTAGGTGAGGTTAGGTGTTAGGAGAGGTTGGATTAGATGAGGTTAGGTTAAGTCGGGTTGAGGGACCTTTTAGGACTGATATCATTACGCCTAAAACCTAACCAAGGTACACAGTTTACCCCCTGAGCTGACTCCTGGGGTTCGTCTCTCGCTCCCTGGCTGCTGGGACTAACCAGACTCTTGGTATGTCTGTCTGTGGACCATAACCCTAACATGCTGAGGAACCACTGAGTATTACCACAACTACTAGCTCCAAAAAAAAAAGTATCTGGACGATTTTGTGTGGGGTAATATGACACAACGGATGAAGGATTTTGATAACCCTACCGAGACAATACGAGTCGTAGTGTTCATTTTGAAATTTATTGATCACCTCCCGTACAGATATTTTTTTGGAGTGTGTATTTTTGGAGTGTGTATTTTTGGAGTGTGCTTTTTGGAGTGTGTTTTTACGGAGTGTGTATTTTAGGAGTGTATATTTACGTATTAAACTCCCGACTTTCTTTGCATCATAACCAAATATCGTTCATAACTACAAAAAATAAATAAAAATAAAAAATAAAAAAATAAATTGATTCTTTTCAACAAATTCCATCACGTGGGAACTTAAAATAAATCTTTCAATATTTACATCAATTATCACCTTATGCTGTTTCCAATCTGATAGTAAGAAAGTATTTTTAAACATTTAATACTAACACTAATACCAAATAATTCCTCAGTATCTTATCGGAGTTTTTTTACATAGGAATTCCCATTAGATATGACCCACCCCCCTCCCCCCCTCCCCCCCCATAAAGAAACTTGGGTACATTTAAGGTAAAATTTTGACGTTTGGGGACACTGTCTGGGTAGGAAAGTTCAAGACTGTGGAGGATTGTAGAGAAACCCTTTATCCTGCGACAGATTAACATAATGTGATGATGATGAATTAACAAAACTAACTTGATGACGAATTAACAAAATTAACCTGATGATGATGACAAATTAACAAGTTATCCTCGACGTGTCACCTTGAGGGGGAGGGGGGGGGGGATTTGTGGACACACCTTTATGAACAGGTAAAAATAATTACGACCATCAATAAGGTAATCGAGTGTAAAAATTCAGGGTAAGCTTGAGGGTGTGTTAGCTGTGTGGTTGGTAAGCTTGAGGGTGTGGAGGGTGTGTTAGGAGCTGTATGGTTGTAGTAGCTTGTGAGGTGTGTGTTGGGAGCTGCCATGGTTGGTAAGCTTGAGGCTGTGTTAGAAGCTGTATGGTTGGTAAGCGAGTGTGTTAGGAGCTGTATGGTTGGTAAGCTTGAGGGTGTGTTAAGCTGTATGGTTAGTAGCTTGAGAGTGTGTTAGGAGCCTGCATAGTTTAGTAAGCAGTGTGTTAGAAAGCTCTTATGGTTGAGTAAGCTTGAGTGTTAGAAGCTGTATGGTTGGTAAGCTTGAGAGTGTGTTAGGAGCTGCATGGTTGGTAAGCTTGAGAGTGTGTTAGGAGCTGTATGGTTGGTAAGCTTGAGGGTGTGTTAGAAGCTGTATGGTTGGTAAGCTTGAGAGTGTGTTAGGAGCTGCATGGTTGGTAAGCTTGAGAGTGTGTTAGGAGCTGTATGGTTGGTAAGCTTGAGGGTGTGTTAGAAGCTGTATGGTTGGTAAGCTTGAGGGTGTGTTAGGAGCTGTATGGTTGGTAAGCATGAGTGTATGTACCGGGGTCAACAGTAAGAGCTCTTGCGGCACCGAATATTACACTAGTGATAAATATATAATCCCTGAAGCGAGACGCGACTCTAAAATTGGAAATCCCGTTTAGCATGGCGGTCGACACACACACACACACACACACACACACACACACACACTGAGTCATCTTCCCCTCTCCTCTGACATTATACTATATCTCATTGACTTACACTTCGATCACCTACAACAGCCACTCAACTATGCACTTACTTGACTATACCGACTGCAGCATACACTTGGGCTGGCTGGCTGGCTGGCTTAGGACACAGGATGTAACTCAATTCTCTCCTCATCGGTCAGGAATCGAACTCTTGACCTTCTGCACTGGCTAAATAATGCTTTCTTACTGCACTCTGCTACCACACACAACAACGCTACTACTACTACTACTACTACTACTACTACTACTACTACTACTACTACTACTACTAACACACACACACATACACACACTATACTGAATCAACATAAGGGTGGACTATAGGCATTAGTAAACAGGAAGATGGAAGGTGATAACAAGTACAGCGGCGGAACAGCAACAGAGATATCATATGATTACATTATTTATGCAGTGATAACATAATTAGCAACAGTGATAACAGTAGGAGTAGTAGTAGTATTTAACAACAACAACAGTGGTATTTAACAACAATAACATCAACAACAACAGAAACAGCATTAGTAGTATTCAACAACAACAGTAGTACTCGTAGCAACAGTAACAACAGGTGGGTGTCGTGACCAGGTAACGTCAAGCTTCACTGTACGAACAAAATACAATAAATAAAAGAGTTCCTCAAATAACATCGACCCAGCCAGCCTCTACACCCACACACCTCTCACGACACTTCTAAATATAGTGTAGTAGTGGTGCTCCTCTTCCACCTCCTCCTCCTTCTGTCCTCCTCTTGCCAGGCACGAGTCACGACCTTCACCTCACACACACACACACACACACACACACACACACACACACACACACACACACACACACACACACACACATGGGAATTACTCCTGAAAATTCTCAAAATACAAAAAAAACTACAAAAAACCTCAAAAAAATCTCTGATCCGGTTAAGTCAGTGCAGCAACAGGTATTGTATCACTTCCTTGAGAAAAAATTGCCTCTTGACCACCAAGTTCACCTATGCCAGAAGCCCCCCCTCGCCTCCCTCCCTCTCACCCACAATAACCCACTCCCTCCTCTCACCCACAATCACCCCATCTCCTCTCACCCACAATCACCCACCCCTCCCTCTCATACCCATCATCACCCCCTCCTCCTCTCACTAACAATCACCCTCCCTCCCTCCTCTCACCAACAATCACCCCCCTCCTCTCACACCCATCATCACCCCTCTCCCATCCCTCTCACTAACAATCACCCCCTCCCTCTCACCCACTATCACCCACTCCCTCTCTCACCCACCTCACCCTCCCTCTCTCACCCACCATCACCTCCTCCTCCACCATCACCCACCCCCACCTCCACAACACTCAAAGGGTATCGTAAGAGCACTAAGATGAAATATTCAAGCACATGGCGAAGCACTGAAATATTTATCAGGTTTTGCTGCACTCAACAAAGGCCAAAGAATATGCCGGAAATACAGTAGAGTGCAGGAGGAGGAGGAAGAGGAAGAGGAGGAGGAGGAGGAGGAGGAGGAGGAGGAGGAGGAGGAGGAGGAGGAGGAGCCCACACCCTAATATTACACTATAGATTATCGGTCACGTAGAGGGTAACAATCAAGTGGGTAACGCGATTTAATTTCACGAGGTTAATTACCCTCAAAATTCGATAATTAGTAGGTAATAATTTTTTCTTCCGGGTCAAATTGTAAGAAATTTATGGTTCTTTCATTTCCCGATTGTTAAGGAGCGATTGTGATGTATTGGTGAGGTCAAGTATTATGTATCTGTGAGGTCGAGTATTATGTATCTGTGAGGTCAAGTATTATGTATCGGTGAGGTCAAGTATTATGTATCGGTGAGGTCAAGTATTACGTATCTGTGAGGTCAAGTATTATGTATCTGTGAGGTCAAGTATTACGTATCTGTGAGGTCAAGTATTATGTGTCTGTGAGGTCAAGTATTACGTATCTGTGAGGTCAAGTATTATGTGTCTGTGAGGTCAAGTATTATGTATCTGTGAGGTCAAGTATTATGTGTCTGTGAGGTCAAGTATTACGTAGCTCGTCCAATCATATACCGTTAAGGGCGGCCTCGATCACCAACGTTTCAACTCAAGTTATTTATTTAATGATAGTTTACAATTAGATAACAACTACATAACAACAACGCGATAAGAGCATACTCAAACGTCCTTGGCTTAATATAATCCTTTTCTAATACAACACGACACGAGATACGACACAAGACGAGATACGACACGACCCGACCCGACACGACACGACCCGACACCGAAGCCACAACATCAAACCATCTTCAAATACCTAAGTTACATGAATTAATTTGTAGTGGCCACGCACCTTGAATTCTATAACCTATTGGATCCTAAATCAATGGATTCCTGGAGACTGGCATCAGAAAGGTGGCGCCAAATTGTGTACGAAAATATTTATGCAAGATCCTCAGAAGGGGTCAATTACCTGGGCATTAATTGATCTTTTTTTTTTGGCGACGCTCTTACTCAGGTTTCCGGGTTTGTATTCATGATGAGGCCAGTGATCGGAGGAGGACACGAGAGGCCAGAGGAGGATACGTAAAGCCACATTACACTATGACTGGTTAGCAGGATAAAACTACACTGCATAATTATGACAGTACAAAATGCCACACTAAAAAAAGACTGTTTTGGATTTTTTGATGATGTACTCAGGAGACAAGAACGGGGGAGGTAAGGTAAGGGAGGAGGGGTGGGGTAGAAGGAGTGCATGGTGGTGGAGGTGGGGACGACACATGCAGCTGAGGGAGGAGAACACACAAAGTCCTTCACATTCCTAATGCACTCAACAAACCCTGAGCACTTTCTCCCCACCCCCACACACACACACACACACACAGAATCTCCAAGCCCTGCTCACAGTCACTAACCTCCAACTGCTTCGAACTGACGCCTCCACAAGCTCTCTGACACGCCTCCACAACCTCCCCTGACACACCACCACACCCCCACCCTTAGACTTATTACACATGCGACAGACCTCCTCACGTCAGCGAATTCGACACTTTAACGTAGAATATTTCACTTTAATTGTCCTGTGAGAATAATAATGACCCTTTTTCCCTCGTCTGAGTGTAGGTTTGGTAAGGTCAAGGAGATGTAAGACTTTGCCCCCTGGTGGTTTGGTAGTAAGGTGATGTAAGGTATAAGAGGTAAGGTAAGGTGAGGTAAGGTAAGGGAAGGTATGGTAAGGTATGGTAAGGTAAGGAAAAGGTATGTAAAGGTAAGGTAAGGTCAAATATTTCACACTCTCATTATAAACAAACACATACACCTATACTAATCCTGATATTAGACTCTGCCTTATACCCCCAGACACCAGATCAACAAGAGTCATCTAGAGAGAGAAAAAGATCATCAAATATTTGGTCGACGTCTGAAGGAATGGGAACTTCAATCAATGTCAGATCGATTCATACGTCCAATTCTCAGGTTTCATTTTCGAGCTTCAAGAATCCATTGTTTGTTTAGAGTAGCCCCGTGATTAAGCTTTTACGGGGGGAGTAAGGATGAATGTGGGAAGTAGTGGAGTAGGTGTAGTGTATGGGAAGGTAGAGGAGAAGGGGGGGGAAGGGGGAGGAGAGGAGGTGGAAGGGGGAGTGAGAGGAGAGGGGGTGTAGTGGGGGGGAGAGAGAGAGAGAGAGAGAGAGAGAGAGAGAGAGAGAGAGAGAGAGAGAGAGAGAGAGAGAGAGAGAGAGGTGGATAATGGGGGAAAAGAATGGCGACATATAGGGCGTTAAAGTGAGAACACACACACACACACACCTCGACTCGCTCAACATCGATCCCTATAATCCCAGACCAAGTATATGTCATCATTGCTCTTCCTCTTCCTCTTCTCTCCTCCTCCTCCTCCTCCCCCCTCCTCTTCCTCATCCTATACCTTACCCAACATTCTCCCTCTCACCGACACCCACAACACCCCACCCCTGCATTCTCCACTTCACCCTCCTCCCCACCCTCACAACCACAACCTCCCCACCACCCCACCTCCCTTTCCTCTACCTACCCCACCATTCTATCCTTTACCCACCCCTACACCTCCCCCACCTCCCTCCTGACCTTCAGCAGCCAACCCCTGGAGACAAGATCGATGGAATTACTCTTCGTCAGAACTAATTTTTAAGAGTGACGGAATGTATGGAAGAGACTGTTTGACTTCCGGTAATTAAGAACGAACCACCTGAGCACCAATTCACCTGAGCTCCTGCCCACCTGAACACCTACCTACCTGAGCACCTACCTACCTGAGCAACTACTTCACCTGAGCATCTACCTACCTGAGTTAGCATTAAGAGTACAATAACCACCCTACCTGTTGTTAATTCACCATGTTAACCAAATGAGTTAGTAGATAATAATACTAACAAATGATGACAAAAATAATGACAACAATAATAACTACAACAATAATAAAACAACAAACAATAATAACAAGAAGAACAACAATAAAAACAACAATAAAACAACAATAAATGAAGGAAGTTGGAACATAAATAAACATAGACATGACAAAGACAATGATTCATACAAGGGGGCAGCTAAGAAAGGTTGGTTAGGTTAGGTTAGGTTAGGTTAGGTTAGGTTAGGTTAGGCTAGGTTAGGTTAGGTGTGAGACGAGGCCCCGGCACACATCCGCTCCCACAGGCTGCAGTTGCCTTCATAATAGACAAGTTCCTGACGATGGTGATGACGGGTGCTTTTGATGACACACACACACACACACACACATATATTAACGTGTTGTGGACCAAATTTAATATAATCATAACACCAGTCATCCAGTCAGTCAACACCAGTCACCCAACACCAGTCATCCAGTCAGCCAACACCAGTCACCCACCAGTCAGCCAACACCAGTCATCCACCACCAGTCATCCAAACATCTTTAACAACCTGTATCCAAACATTATAACAATCACGTACACACACTCCTATCAAACACTACGAGAATAATATAAACATCATATCAAACTAAATAAACTAAACATTAATAAACATTCCACTCTGTACTTAATATCGTGTCGGTCTACAAACATGTTGAAAACAGGATTAACATTAAGAAAATAAATTCTTTACATCCAGATATTCCAAGATAATAATTAATATGAATAAATAACCAAACTACAAAAAAAATGCTGTTGAAAATTACCTTCAGTATTTAGTTAAAAAAAATCCTACATAATGGTACAAAAAATAAAATAAAACATAACCTAACGTAACCTAACGTAACGTAACCTAACCTAACCTAACCTAACCTAACCTAAACTACAAAAAACTATTAAAAATTACCTTCAGTATTTAGTTACAAAAAAAAACCCCTACATTATGGTACAAAAATAAAATAAAACTACATAACATAACCTAACCTAAACTCCAACCTAACCTAACCTAACCTAACCAAACCAAACCAAAACCAAAGCTACAAAATTGGATACAGTGAAAAATACGATAAGAGTAGATGAGATATTTTTTGTCCTCATTGTAAGGAAAAAAATGAAGGATTATTTCATTATGTTAATTACCTCGAGTGTTATCACCTGAGCGTAATACTTCACCTGTCTGCTAGATCATACACATTATACACCCTATCATCAACATGGGTATATAAAGTAATACTAATAGTCTACTACGTATAAATAATACATGTATGATATCTAAACATACACCGCAAACATGCAAGGTATGAATAATGTATGTATGACGTCTATACATAAACTGGTGAGATGAAGTATACATCCTGTAGACGAGTATACATGGATTAATTGACTCTCTCCACTAATTTATTCAGGCTTTCCTCGAAGTCTTCACTGTTGATAATATGTCACAATCGATCGACCAAATACTCAAATCCCCAAACCTAACCTAACCTAACCTAACCTAATTTAACTTAAATCCTAACCAAATACCTTCACCTATACTACCTCACATTGCTTTCTCCTCTATACTAAATTCATTGATTAGGTTAGGTTAGGTTAGGTTAGATGATAGGCTTCCCCCACCCAAAAAACAAGAAATCCAAAATGAAGTGATCAGGAGGAGGAACAAAGGGAGGAAGGGGTAGAGGAGGGGGTAAAGGAGGAGGGGAGAAGGGGTAGAGGAGGAGGGGAGGTGAATAGTGATAAGGGCAGGTGGATATTAATAAAGGCGACCAGTAGTGATATTAATAGTGGATAATCATTTGAATCCATTTGTGTACTCTGGTCACAACACACACACACACACACACACACACACACACACACACACACACACACACACACAGTACATACATACATACCCATAACAAAATCCATGACTCACCCCACAGCCAGCCAGCCACCAGATCAGATCACACATTCCATCAGATCACAACACTCCTTTCGGGCAATCAGATCACACGCGCCTACTCAAGCCATCGAACTAAACTATAAAATGGTATATATAACATCACAGCTTAATTATATACATGAACTTAAAGCTTTCAAACTGTAACCAATCCTCTCCCCTTCCCTTCCTTTCCTGACGGTGACCTTCCTGCAGTCAAAGGTAAGTAGGTCATGAAGATCAGGTAAATTATGAAAGGTCAGTAAATGTCCCTGGTCGGTCATGTCTGTCAAGGCTGTATCGTGTTGTATTCCTGATTTATTCTGGATTTTATAAGTACAGTAAAAGTTATTGGAAGGCGACAGTGACACTCATCTCTCAGAAAGTGGGCCGGGTCAGGTCAGGTCAGGTCAGGTGTCAGGTCAGGTCAGATTAGGTCAGGTCAGGTTAGGGTAGGGTAGGGTAGGGTAGGGTAGGGTAAATTAGGTCAGGTTAGGTTAGAGTAGGTTAGGGTAGGGTAGATTAGGTTAGGGTAGATTAGGTTAGGTTAGGGTAGATTAGGTTAGGTTAGGCCAGGTTAGGTTAATTAACTAATCTAATATTATGGAGAATACGTATGTTGTTGTACACATTAGGTTATAATAGAACAGTACAAGTTTACTCTACGAAATAACCCAATTACACCTGGATTATGTCAATTAATTAAAACTTCACGAGGTATAAATGCATTAGCTTACCTGTACTGTACCTGGACGTCTCACTCACCTGGGGAAATTAAAAGACACCTTAATTAATTGATGTACAAATAGTATATATATTAAAAAAATGTATCTAAGATTTTGTGTGAGATAATATGACACACACACACACACACACACACACACACACACACACACACACACACACAACACCCACCCACCCTACACGCTAGATGGCCATCAAGACTCTTTACAATGGGCGGCGACCCACAATTAGAATAATTAACTGCAGCGTGAGAAAGAAAACGCAGTGTGTGTGTGTGTGTGTGTGTGTGTGTGTGTGTGTGTGTTAATATGTCTAGAGCACATCCGACATGAGTGAAGTAAAAAAAAGTCATCCGAATGTCAAGTGTGAGCGTCAAGGTGAGACTGTCAAGGTGTGAGTGTCAAGGTGAGACTGTCAAGGTGTAAGTGTCAAGGTGTGAGTGTCAAGGTGTGTCTCAAGGTGTGAGTGTCAAAGTGCGAGTGTCAAGGTGTGAGTGTCAAGGTGTGAGTGTCAAAGTGCGAGTGTCAAGGTGTGAGTGTCAAAGTGCGAGTGTCGAGTGCGAGTGTCGAGTGCGAGTGTCAAACATCAAACACAAGAACAGAGTAAAATTACCTCTCTCTCTCTCTCTCTCTCTCTCTCTCTCTCTCTCTCTCTCTCTCTCTCTCTCTCTCTCCTCCTCCCTCCCCTCCCTCCTCCCTCCTTCCCTCCCCCACCCCTCCCTCCCTACCCCCACCCTGCCTCCCCTTCCCTCCCCACCTCCCCTCCCTCCACAGGCGTCAGAACGATTTTTTATCAAATATTCAAACATGTCTAGACTCTTCACCTCTCCGCCTACACGGTCACCATAGGGGTATGAGCTTCCTATGACGGGGTAGAGATAGGGTTAGAGATGAGAGATAGGGTAGAGATGAGAGATAGAGATGAGAGATAGGATAAAAACGAGAACCAATCAAAGACTTGCATTCATATTCAGAGGATGCAACCACTACCACCACCACCACCACCACCATCAGCACAAGCCAGTTAGTTACAAGTAAAAACCAGTTAGCCAAGAGGAGCAAACCAGTTAGTTACAGACACAAAGCAGTTAGTCACAAAGCAGTGAGTGAGTGAGAGTGAGTGAGTGAGTGAGTGGATAATGCTCACTCACTCACATCTACTCAACAACACCAGACTTACCACTAACCGTATGTGTTGTAGAAAGGAAGAGGAGGAGGGGGAAGGAGGAGGAGGAAGGGGGAAGGAGGAGGAGGAAGGAGGAGGAGGAGGAAGGAGGAGAGGGAAGGGGAGGGAGGATGGTGGAGGAGGGTGGAGGAGGGTGGAGAGGGAGGTGGAGGGGGAGAGGATAGTGCCACTGTGCAGGGGTGATCCAATGACCCCACCTGATAATAGAGTGATTGAAGGTAGACAGTGGCCTTGGCCCCCCCTTCTCTCCTCCCTTCTCTTCTCCCTTCTCTCTTACCTCCCCGCCTCAAGGGAAGAAGGAGGAGAAGTAGCAGTAGGAAAACTAATAATAGGAAGAGATAGTGGGAAGAAAAAGAAGTAGGAGAAGACAGAAGAAAGAAAGAAAGAAAGAGAAACGAAAGAAAGAAGGAAAGAAGGAAAGAAAGAAAGAAAGAAAGAAAGAAACAATGAACTACACATGTTTTTCATCACATATCTGACCACCTCAGGAGCCATGATCAACGGGCGTATTTACCTCCAGCAAACTTCCAATAATTTCAACGTTCAAAGATATTGACAAATGGCTGTCCAGCAGTTTGTTCAGTTGACCCATGACGAGGGCAAATAATACATCGAGCAAATACATTAAGAAGGTCAGGGATACATCGGCTGAGTAGTGGTGGATACAGGATGGATACAGGTACAGTCGTTTGTGCCTTCAGATAAGGGCACCCCGAGTCGACCCAGCTGCGAATTGAGCCACCGAAGGGGGGAAGAGGTCGTGTGTGTGTGTGGTGAGAGAGACACTGCTTTAAAGGATCACTTTCACTGAAGGTCAAAGGCTAGGCGAGGGGTCAATTGTGTTAATATTTAGGTCGACTTTTTTGCTGTCTACGTTGGTATGTTAACCAATAATAATAATAATAATAATAATAATAATAATAATAATAATAATAATAATAATAATTTGGTTTATTCCCAACACCTGCGTACACATAGGACTGGCAGAGTAAATTGGACCTTTGTGTGTGTGTGTGTGTGTGTGTGTGTGTGTGTTAGAGAACTACCTAATTTAAACCATAATCATTTCGTGTACATCACCCATATACAAGGTTACACTGCGTCTGACTCCACCTACCATCTCATCCAACCCTCACCTACTCAAACTCCCTCATCCACCACCATCACTCCCCTCACCCACCACCACCTCTCCCCTCACCCACCACCACCTCTCCCCTCACCCACCACCACCACTCCCCTCACCCACCACCACCTCTCCCCTCACCCACCACCACCTCTCCCCTCACACACCACCCCTCAAATCACTCACCCTCTCCCCTTCTTCCTGTTTACAGTGTCTGGCATCACCACAAAAAACAAAAAAATGGTGTTATTTTCATCATCATCAGCCGAGTAATTACACAGATGGGAAATAATCGAGTGATTAGCGCAACCAATTTGGCCTCAAACTACTAATTAGTCATGTCTGTCCCGTAGAGAATATGTCAACACCATCTCCTTTCCTCTATTACTTAACACTGTAATATTTTTTTTTTAACAATGTTTAAATTCGATTTTGTTTAGATAATTTACAACCTGGTTTTATAAATGAGGAACCTTGAGTTTTATTTCGTGAGTTAAATCAATGTAACTCTTATATCGGGGTTGGTATTTACATTTAACATTAATACCTTTGTTTAATTCAAGCTCACACACGACGAAACATGCACCAACTACCATTACATCAATACCTTAGCAGCCAATCTGAATCAGGACACGTATATAAAAGTTTAATAATGACGAAAATTATTTAGAGATTTTACATCATAATAATGGCCATCGATCTTGTTATTAACGTGGAATTTCTCACCTGGACAATACCTCTTACCAGACCTGTACCTGTTTTATTCATGTCCTTTTCTTGTTGCTCAATGACATAAATGTTTTAGTTTTTTTTTTTCATACTAAGAACGAAATTCCACTATATATTCAGGTCATATTCGGCCATTTTAAACTGAATTGATTACATTACGTTAAGATGGACTAAGTTAGGTTAGGTTAGGTAAAGTTATTTAGGTTATGTCAGGTCACGTTAGGTTTAGTTAGATTAGGATAGGTCACGTTAGGTTAGGTAAGGTTAGGTTAGGTTAGGTTAGGTTAGGTTAGGTTAGGTAAGGTCACGATACGTTAGGTTAAATTAGGACATTCAAACACAAGGTAAAATAAATTGGGGTGCCTAATTACCTCGTTAAATAAGCTGGGGTGCCTAATTACCTCGTTAAATAAGCTGGGGTGCCTAATTACCTCGTTAAATAAGCTAGGGTGCCTAATTACCTCGTTAAATAACCCAGGATGCCTACTCTTCACGTGAACCTAAAACAGAATAAGCTACTCTGGTCACCTTCCACTTTCACCGCCTCACTTAACTTTCCTCTCATCCATTATTTACCGTAAACTTTAACACACTGGGCCACTAAACCACACTACTAGAGTTTGTGGGTCTCAGGTGCTTCTGTTTCTCCAGCTCTATAATATGGGCCACTAAACCACACTACTAGAGTTTGTGGGTCTCAGGTGCTTCTGTTTCTCCAGCTCTATAATATAAATGACAAGGGTGAGAGTGGGATAAACATGGTGCCACCTGTCTTAACTTCTTTTGCCCTACTAGAGACAAAGAGTTGGATCGTGGTATCACATGAAGATTAAACACCCAGGATTATTTCACGTGATGATTATAAACACTAACGATAATCTAACCTAACCAAACCAAACCTAACCTGGGCGGACATCCATTAGTTATACACCTGTTACGAGGAAAACCACCAACCTTTCCTTCTTCAATTCTTGGTAGTTGCCCACCCCCTCCCCTCCCACCCCACACACACACACTGACGTATTTTCCTTGTATCCTGTTGTTGGTTCACTTGTCCTCTGAGGCTACACCAAGTCAGGTCAGTCGGTCAGTCAGTCGTCGGTCAGTCAGTCAGTCAGTCCAGTCAGTCAGTCGGTCCCGGTCGCTCCTCTCTCTCTCTCTCTCTCTCTCTCTCTCTCTCTCTCTCTCTCTCTCTCTCTCTCTGTGAGACTATAACCTCTCAACCCCTAAAAAGCCTCCCCAAAAAACAGCCCTCACCCCTAAAACAGCCCTCACCCCCTAAAAACAGCCCTCACCCCCTAAAAACAGCCCTCACCCCCTAACCCCCCTAAAAGAGACAATTATTCCTCCTCTTAATCACCTCAACAATGGATGGCCTCGTCTCATTATATTAAGCTTTGTGGAGTTTTTCAAAATACAACAATTTCTCTTATTAAAATCAAGTGGTGATGTCACAATTTCTCTTATTAAAATCAAGTGGTGATGTCAGTGTGTGTGGTGGGTGGTGCTGGTGGTTGGTGGGTGGTGGTAGGTGGTGCTGGTGGTAGGTGGGTGGTGGTAGGTGGTGCTGGTGGTAGGTGGTAGGTAGGTGGTGTTAGTGAAGGAGGAGGGGTGGTGTTAGTGAGGGGGGGGTGGGGGAGGTGGTGATAGTGGAGGGGGAGGAAGGGGTAGGGACGTGAGGTGGTGGTCGTGGTGTTAGTGACGTTGGTGAAGGGGAGGGAACGTTGGTGAAGGGGAGGGAACGTTGGTGAAGGGAGTGGTGTTGATTGGGGAGGGAAGGGGAGGGGAAGTGATTCTTATTAACACACTGTCACTCATAGATGGCCTTGACAGAGACATGGTGATAATGGTGATAATCGGTTGTTTATAATCTGGATTTTACCCCATTGTGATAATCTCGCCTTCCATATAATTAGAGTCTATTTTAAACACCTTCTAATACCTTTAAGATCGATAATTAATTAATAATACACCTGTTAATTGCTACTAAAATAATAGAAATTAATTAGCAACAAACTCCAGGAAAATCAATAGTAAAATGACAACAACAACAACAATAATAATAATAATAATAAAAATAATAATAATAATAATAATAATAATAATAATAATAATAATAATAACAAAACAAAAGTTTATACAACAATAACAATCAAAACAATAAATAAGTAAAACAAAAACACACCCACAACAACAAAACAGAATCTGGCAATAACAACAACATACTCGGGTAGGTGAGGTAGCAACCAGCGTCTCTCAAATGAGGAAGTAGAATCGATATCTCTTGGTCTATTCTGGGTCAGTACAATACATCCCCAGCGTCTTATATCAACGCCCCCTGTGATGGAATTACAGGCGAATAATAAGTGTAGATTTGTCTTCACCTGTGCTCGCTCTCTCTCTCAAAAAAAAAAAAAAAAAAAAAGTATTACCACCTCAAAAATTACACCACCAGTGTCCGGTTTATCGAGAATACACAAAAATAAGTCAGTGGACACCCACCACCTCGACCTTAACTCTAGGATAGAATTCTACCTCCTCCTCCTCCTATTTTTCTTCCTACTCCTCATCCTCATTCTCCTGGTAAATCCCCGTGGATATTCCCCCCCATCTCTAGCCCAAGATATACATGTTTTATTTACATAGAGGTTTTACGAGTGTGTGTGTGTGTGTGTGTGTGTGTGTGTGTGTGTGTGTGTGTGTGTGTGTGTGTGTGTGTGTGGTGTGTGTGTGTGTGTGTGTGTGTGTGTGTGTGTGTGTGTGTGTGTGTGTGTGTGGGTGGGTGTGTGTGTGTGTTGAGGCTTTGATGTCTTAATTTGTTTCAGCGGTTAAGGATTTAATCACATATCATAAGACGATTGGATCAAAACATTGTCTGGCTCTCTGAAACACTCAATAGTCCCGTTAACTTTACCATACACACATTTGTTATGTCATTCTCAGTTAGATAAATAAATATGTTAAGAGTATATCATAACCCGGCCCCTGTAACACGGCAAGTTGTGTGTCAGGAGAATAATAGTCACCCCGGCGTCTACTGTTATCAGTGTTGTAGGTGTGGCGTCACTATTATTTGTCCCAAACTGTTTACAATAACTTCCATCCATATTGTGTGATGTGACGAAGACAAGGTAACAGTATCACTTGCTTCTCTTACATTATTTTGAGGCCTTTATGTTTGTCAGTGTAAATATTGTTAATTTTTCTTAAAGTTCACAATTGTTCTGAAACAAAAATATACGTGTAAGAACAACAAAATAAAATGTGGGTTGATCACTTACAAATCTACTCATCATGTGAATCATACTTTCTCTTAAGACAATGTTAACGTTTGATTTATTATGAATGTGAGAGTGAAGCAGTAACTTGTTGTTAAGAGTTTTGAGTTATTAAAGGTAAGGTAACAAGGGAAGTGTAGTAATGTTATTGCCACTTACTGTTATCAAAACTTTCCAAAAGTTACTAGAATTAACTTAGCAACAGTTTTATGTAGTTAAATTGGATATGATACTGGAGGGTGTGTGTGTGTGCTTTAGTTTCCATGTACAGGTATACTGAACAATGCTTTAAGATATTCTGGTCTGATAACTGGAGTCCATTGTCTGGTCAGTTCACGTTAGTCTCACCTCTTTAGAAGCGCCACACTCGAGAGTAAAAAACACACACACCAAAAACACACACCAAAAACACACACAAAAACACACACACAAAAAAACACACACAAAAAAACACAAAAACACACGTTAAAAAATATAATTATGGGTATATCGGTCTCTGATTCCCCACCCCCTCTCTATCCGATATTGACACTTCCTGATTCTGACACCACCCAGATCCTGACACTGTTCCCAGATCCTGACACTACCTCTAGATCCTGACACCACCCCCAGATCCTGACACCACCCCAGATCCTGACATCAAATTCCCCCAGATCCTGACACCACCCCTAGATCCTGACACTACCCCCAGAGATCCTGATTGATCACCCCCAGATCCTGATGCTGTACCTCACCCCAGATCCTGACATCACCCCAGATCCCGACACCATCCCCAGGACCTGACACTACCCCAGATCCCTGACATCACCCCAGATCCCACACCACCCTCAGATCCTGACACCACCTCAGATCCTGACACCACCTCTAGATCCTGACACCACCCCCAGATCCTGACACCACCCCAGATCCTGACATCACCCATAGATCCTGACACCACCCCTTGTGGTCTTGACACCACCCCCAGATCCTGACATCACTCTAGATCCCGACACCACCCCAGATCCTGACATCACCCCCAGATCCTGACACCACCCCCAGACTCTGACACCACCCCCGCCAGATCCTGACACCACCTCTAGATCCTGACACCACCCCCTAGATCCTGACACCACCCCCAGATCCTGACACCACCCCAGATCCCTGACACACCCCAGATCTGGACACCACCCCCAGATCCTGGACACCACCTAGATCCCACACCACCTCTAGATCCTTCCACACCAATTTAGATCCTACCACCACCTCTATAGATCCTGACATCACCCTAGATCCTGACACTAATTCTTAGATCCTGACACCACCTCTGGGTGATCCTGACCACCACCCCAGATCCTGACATCACCCCAGATCCTGACACTCACCTCTAGATCCTGACACCACCCCCAGATCCTGACATCACCCCCAGATCCTGACATCACCCCCAGATCCTGACATCACCCCTAGATCCTGACACCACCCCCCAGATCCCACACACTACCTCTAGATCCTGGGACACCACCCCCAGATCCTGACACACACCACCTCTAGATCCTGACACCACCTCTAGATCCTGACACCACCCCAGATCCTGCCACCACCTCTGAGATCCTGAGCCACTACCTCTAGATCCTGACACCACCCCTAGATCCTGACACCACCTTAAGAGATCCTGACAACCACCCCTAGATCCCGACACCACCCCAGATCCTGACATCACCCCCCAGATCCTGACACCACCCCAGATCTTGACACACTCAGATCCTGATGTACCACCCCTAGATCCTGACACCACCCTAGATCCTGACACCACCCCCCAGATCCCGACACTACCCCCAGATCCCGTGACATCACCCCCAGATCCTGACACCACCCCCAGATCCTGACACACCACCCTAGATCCTGACACCAAATCTCTAGATCCTGACACACCACCCTAGATCCTGACACACCACCCCTAGATCCTGACACTACCTCTAGATCCTGACATCACCCCCAGATCCTGGGATACCACCTCCCAGATCCTGACACCACCCCAGATCCTGACACCACCTGCAGATCCTGACACCACCCCCAGATCCTGACACCACCCCAGATCCTGACACCACCCCCAGATCCGACATCACCCCTAGATCCTGACACCAATTCCCTAGATCCTGACACTACCTCCAGATCCTGACATCACCCCTAGATCCTGATACCACCTCTAGATCCTGACACTACCCCCAGATCCTGACACTACCTCTAGATCCTGACATCACCCTCAGATCCCATACCACCTCTAGATCCTGACACCACCCCCAGATCCTGACACCACCTGCAGATCCTGACACCACCTCTAGATCCTGACACCACCCCAGATCCTGACACCACTCTAGATCCTGACATCACCCCAGATCCTGACACCACCCCCAGATCCTGACACCCAGATCCTGACATCACCCCCAGATCCTGATACCACCTCTAGATCCTGGACATCACCCCCCAGATCCTGACACTACCTCTAGATCCTGACATCACCCCCAGATCCTGACACCACCCCCAGATCCTGACACCACCCCCAGATCCCAAAGGGACACTACCTCTAGATCCTGACACACCACCCCAGATCCTGACACCACCTCTAGATCCTGACATCACCCCTAGATCCTGACACCACCCCCCAGATCCTGACACCACCCCAGATCCTGACACTACCCCAGATCCTGACACCACTCTAGATCCTGACATCACCCCCAGATCCCAAGTGACACCACCCCAGATCCTGACACCACCCCAGATCCTGACACACCACCCCCAGATCCTGACACTCACCTCTAGATCCTGACATCACCCCCAGATCCTGACACCACCCCCAGAGATCCCCTGACACCACCCCTAGATCCTGACACCAATTCCTAGATCCCTGACACTACCTCTAGGATCCTGACACCACCCCCAGATCCTGGGACACCAACTTCCCCAGATCCTGACACTACCCCAGATCCTGACACCACCCCCAGATCCTGACATCCCCACCTCTAGATCCTGACACCACCTCTCAGATCCTCTGACACCACCTAGATCCTGACACCACCTTGAGATCCTGACACTACCTCTAGATCCTGACACCAACCCTAGATCCTGACATCACCTCTAGATCCTGACACCACCTCTAGATCCTGACACCACCCCTAGATCCTGATACCACCCCTAGATCCTGACACCACCCCAGATCCTGACACCACCCCCTCAGATCCTGATAATACCACCCCTAGATCCTGACATCACCCCAGATCCCTGGACACCACCCCCAGATCCTGACATCACCCCCAGATCCTGACACCACCCTCTAGATCCTGACACCACCCCTAGATCCTGACACCACCTCTAGATCCTGACACCACCCCCAGATCCTGACACCACCCCCAGATCCTGACACCAACTCCCCAGATCCTGACACCACCCTTGACCTGACACCACCCCCAGATCCTGACACCACCCCTAGATCCTGACACACCACCCCAGATCCTGACACCCCCAGATCCTGATACCACCCCCAGATCCTGACACACCACCCCTAGATCCTGACACCACCCCCTCAGATCCTGACACCACCCCCAGATCCCACACACCACCCCTAGATCCTGACACAAATTCATCTTGTGATCCTGACACCAATTCTCAGATCCTGACACCACCCTAGATCCTGACACTACCTCTAGATCCTGACACACCACCCCTAGATCCTGACACCACCTCTAGATCCTGACACCACCCCTAGATCCTGATACCACCCCTAGATCCTGACACCACCCCTCTAGATCCTGACAATCAACTCTAGATCCTGACACCACCTCCTAGATCCTGATACCACCCCTAGATCCTGACACACCACCCCCAGATCCTGGGATACCACCCCTCAGATCCTGACACCTCCCCAGATCCTGACACCACTCTTAGATCCTGACACCACCCCTAGATCCTGATACCAATTCCCTAGATCCTGACACCACCCCAGATCCTGACACCACCCCCAGATCCTGACACTACCTCTAGATCCCTGACACCACCCCTAGATCCTGACACCACCCTCCAGATCCTGACACCACCCCCAGATCCTGATACCACCCCAGATCCTGACACCACCCCTAGATCCTGACACCACCCCCAGATCCTGACACCAACTCCCCAGATCCTGATACACCAACTCCTCTAAGATCCTGACACCACCCCCAGATCCTGATACCACCCCCAGATCCTGACACCAACTTCTAGATCCTGACACCACCTCTAGATCCTGACACCACCCCTAGATAGATCCTGAGCCACCCCAGATCTGACACCACCGATCCTGATACCACCCCAGATCCTGACACCAGATCCTGACATCGCCCCCACATGCTGACATACCCCTGAATTCTGACACAACTCAAATATTCTGACACAAAACAACAGAACGACCAAAATCATGACACATCCAAGTTGACAATATTTCGGTGGAGGAACTTTCTTCACGAGAACTCAAACATTAAATACAAGTTCATGAGATAACAAGAACAAAGCTTCCGTCCAACACTTCATCCCTGCCCCCTCTCCTGTCTGCCCCACCACACCTGTCCACACCACACCTGCCTGCCAGCTTGCCCCACACCTGACCCACCCACCCACCCCACCCACACCCACACCCACCCACCACACACCCACCCACCACCCACCTGCACACCCACCTACCCACACCACCCTACCTGCACACCACCCGCACACCACCTACCTGCACATCCACCTACCTGCACACCCATAAC